>NC_141555.1:9643642-9943642 GCF_021556685.1 Rattus norvegicus
AGCCTTATACATGTGGCTAAATTACCAGTACCATCCATGTTCATTGAACAGGACTTACGCAAAATTAGAGATGTTGGCTATCACCTTATTTATGCCACTGCACTGCCCTTATGGTTTTCCTGCCATGTTGATCATTGTGTTTTACAGGCATGATGTGAACCATCACTTGAAACTGACAAGACTGATGATTGTAATTACAGGATATACTAGAAATTCGACCTGTGCCTGACACATCATCCTGTATAAGAATATTGACTTTCTGATAGGCAGGAGAATGGTAAATTAAATTTCGTTTTAACATATAAAAAGGAAATTAAACATTTTCCTGCTGTAGCATGTTTAATTAATTGAAGCAAAAAAATTTATTTATATGATGTTGGGGAAATATCATTTAACAATATAACCCTAACTCCTTTTAAATGCTTAAAAGTCACATGTAGTTGGAAGCTGTCATAGTGTATAAAATTGGCATCAGGATTGGGACAATGAAATAGTAATTTTTTTATGCAAATGCATAGTAATAATGAACAAAATTATGTACCAAGCTTCATGCTGTAGGTAACTTATTACATTTATTCAATTGTGTCTAAGATAATTTCATATAGCTTGGTATCAAGTGCAGAATAATTATGATTAGATTATTAACTAAATATTAAAATAAGCATACTAGATTTATCAAATGGACATGAAAAACAAAATATATTAGAATAATCAAAAATATTTCTTAAAAACAAAATGATGAAAACACTGTGTATATAAAAGCAGCCTGGAGCTATATATCACTTTAATGTTTTATATTGTGTTCCAGTGAGGTGGCTGAGCAGATACAATTTTATGCCATGAAAAACTAAGAACCTAAATTTGATGCCTACACATATAGGTTTGGAAGACTTCCATATGCACTATATGACCCGAACACATAAAAGCTTACACAGACTATTAATAATGAGACTAATGAGAACAATAATAATAAGAAAAAAAACCACAAAACTCTAGGAACATTTTAAAGAAATAATGTATTGTATTGGCCTTAAAATGTAAAATTCAACACATTTTCTTAGTAGATTAACTATTCAAAGGAAAACTAAAATGGTTTTACTTCATTCTATATGAAAGCAAAAACACATGAGATGCATGTTGTAAAGAAAGAGAGAACTTCAAACTGTAAAATTAATATAGTCATTGCAGAGGAAATAAACAGACACTATCCCAAGGTTCTATAAGTAAACATTTGAAAGATTTACTGCATAATATTAACATATTTAATCGAACACATCTTACGATGATAAAGGAAAAAAAACTGGAAAAAAAATGCCTGAATTTAGTCTCAGCACCTAGAATGTAGCAAGAGCTCTCAAATTCAAAGATACCATGAAATACATGAGAAAATGATGAATAGGTTGATTTTATTATGGAATAAGTATTGTAGTAATAGCTTAGTGGTTAAGAGCACTTACTGCTCTTAAGAGAAAACACATTAAGTTTCCAACACCCATGATGCCACTTTAAAAGCAGCTCCAGGGGATCTGACATCTCCTGGTCTCCCCAGATGCCTGTGTTCATGTGCACAAATCTATACGTAGACATTCAAACATAACAGATCATTAAAATATAAAAGATTCATGAATGTACTTTCTACACATATTATGAATACTAAGCATTCTACATATGCAAACACAATTAAAGCAAAGTAATAAGAATGGAAAAAATTGTAAATAGTATGCAAAGTAAATTAAGGAATTTTGCTACACAGTTCAGTAAGCAAAAAAGCTAAACTTCACGATTTAATTGCAATGTAGTGTCAAAAAGAAACTAGCATTTGAATTTATGAGTGAAACTATTTTTTTTATTCTTTTTTTCGCAGCTGGGGTCTGAACCCAGGACCTTGCGCTTGCTAGGCAAGTGCTCTACCACTGAGCTAAATCCACAACCCTGAATGAAACTATTTAATATTTATTTTATTTATTTACATTCCTGCCATTGTGCCATGTCCCCTCCCACAGTTCCTCATTCCATTCAAGCTCTTCCTCCCCTGACTGGAAGAGGATGTTCCCCAGACCCTGAGAGGCACCATAATCCCTGTGGCCTCAAGTCTCTCAAGGATTAGGCCAGACCAGGCAGTCCTCTGCTATACATGTGTCAGGGCATCAGACCAACTTGTGTATCCTGCATGGTCGGTGTTTCAGTGTCTGGAAGATCTCATCGATACGGATTAGTTGCGACTGCTTGTCTTCCTCAAGAGGTTTCCGTCCCCTTCAACTTCTTCAATCCTTCCCCTAATTAAAGAACTGACAGAAGTCAGAGACTTCTTTTTAAAATATATGTACCATTTAATTTTGAATGGCATAATATGAGTTCTCATATAAAATTGATGGCAATATATATTTATTATAGTCTTCTGATATGGAAATTTGGCAGTATTTATACAAGTATTACATTACCTAACAGCCTTGACATCATTCCAACAATGTGTTTTGCAATTTATACAAAATATAATGTAAATAATCTCCACTGAGTACTGTGCCTGAGTCAGTGTCTATGCTGATTTTCTGTAGCGAACTTTAGCTAATGAAAATGAAAATAATCTGAAAGGCACAATTAGGTTATTATTTTAAAAAATGAGTATACTACCATTTATTAAATGCATGATATTCCATGAAGAAATTCCCCATGCACATGTATTCAAAATACATTGTTAAATGAAAAATAAATGACAGAATATTGCATTATGTAATCAAATGCCCTGGGTCCTGCTACGACTGAACCACAGTGATCGTAATTTTTGGGGGGAGGGCAGCAATGGGGGATGGATGGGGAGGGGAACACCCATAAAGAAGGGAGAAGTGTTAGGGGGATGTTGGCCCATAAACTGGGAAAGGGAATAACAGTCGAAACGTAAATAAAAAATACTCATGTTAACAAAAAAAGAAAATGAAAAAATGACCTCTTCTGTCCCATGGTAAGGAGAAACCTGCCTACACATTCTGTTCTTTCCAGCTTCTTCTCTTTTCCTCTTCTCCTCTGAAGATTGATTTCTTATGTTACCTATAGTCTCTAAGTTATTCCTCTTACATTTCTTCTCAGCCCAGATCTTTTTGGCTCAGTTTTACTAAGCTCAGTACTCCTTAGCTCAAAGCTGACTTTTCAGCTCATACCCTCTCCAGCTCAGTCCATCTGTCTCTGTCCTTCCAGTTCAGTCCTTCCCTCTCAGACAGCCTGTGTTTCTTCTCTTTCTCCTCAGCGCTTAAACATACTTCAGAATACATGATCACGTGTTACTATGTTCATCACAAGTTCATATGAAATATCATAGCATAAATTGAAATAAAATTTACAACTGAGAATTTTTACATGAATATACATCAGGAGTAATTATCTGGCTAAACATTCATCACCAGGGTCAGCTCTACAGGTTCACTGAAGATCCAAAACCATAGTTGAAAGAGAAGTTATTTACAGATAAACCAAGTCAGTATCTTATCATCTGTCCTTGCACCTGTAAGAAATCATTTGTTCTCTTTTTATGACTCTTGATAACTGTTTTGCAACCTCTTGGAAGGTTCTGAGTGGGAGAGGATCTGTTTACATTCTCAGAGCAATTAAATGGTGACACCTGGGAGACTGGCGGGGTTGTCATTGCAATTTTGACTATTAGAAAGAGACTTATAGTAGTCCCACTATAAAAGAGCTTAACACCCATTGATATAATTTTAGGAATTATTGTAGGATCATTATTAAGACTAAAGATTCATCTATTTGTCTGTATAGCATCACTACAGGAAAGTACAACTTCGTAGGCCCGCAGAGATCTGCTCCAAAGAGGTGTGCTCTTACTCAATGATTGTTTTAGATGTCTAATAATAACAACAGGAATAGCATTTCAATAGCAGGAATCCTTCCCAAAATGAATCCCTTACAGACTTGCTTAATAAGGGCAAACCAGTTGTGGATTATAAAATAATCCTAGGCTGATCATCTCAGGATGATCACCTGCTATTTATTAGCTTGTCCTGTAATGGCTCCTGACACTTTCTTCTAAGTCCCTCATGGTACCTTCTCCAAAACTGAAAATATGATCCATCACAAAACAGGCCTCAACAGATACAAGAAGATTAAATTAATCCCATGCATCCTATGAGATCACTACACACTAAGAATGGTCTTCAATAACAAAAAGAACAACCAAAGACCCACATATACATGGTAGCTGAAGAATCATTTTCTCAAAGAGAACTTGTTAAACGAAGAAATAAAGAAAAAAAAATTAAACACTTTTTAGGATTTAATGAAAATGAGGCATAACTTGGGAACACAAAAAAGCAATGCTAAGAGGAAAACTCATAGTTCTGAGAGCCTGCACAAAGAAACAGGAGCTATGATACACTAGCTGTTTGAGAGAACACCTGAAATCTCAGTACCAGTAAATTCCAAATACACCAAGAGGACTAGACAGCAGGAAATAATCAAACTCTGGATTAAAGTCAACCAAGGAAAATCAAAAGGAATGATATAAAGAATCAACAAAACCAGGAGCTGGTTCTTTGAAAAATCCAGAAGACAGGTAAATCCTTAGTATTCAAATTAAAAATAACAAAATCAGAAGTGAAATAGAAATATAGCCATAGAAAATGAGGAAACTCAAAAAATTATCAGATCCTACTATAAAAGCCTATACTTAACAAAACGGGAAAGTAAGGATTAAATGGATAATTTTCTATTCAGACACAAGGTACCAAAGTTGAATCAGGATCAGATAAACCATTTAAATACTCCCATATCTCGTAAAGTAGTAGAAGCAGTCATTAAATGTCTCCCAACCAAAGATCCCAGGACCAGAAAGGTTTAGTACAGAATTCTCTCAGACGTGCTTAGAATACCTAATACCATTATTCTCCAAACTATTCCACAAACTAGAAATAGAAGGAACGCTACACAATTCCTTCTCTGATGCCACAGTTATGGTTATAACTAAAGCAAACAAAGACCCAACAAAAAAGATAATTTTAGACCAAGTTATTCATGAATGTCCCTGCAAAAATTCTCAGTAAATTTCTTGCAAGCCAAATCCAAGAACACATCAAAACAATGATCCATCATGAACAAGTAGGCTTCATCCCAGAGATACAGGGATGGTTTAATATACAGAACATTATAACCAATCAGCCTAATCCACTACAAAAACAAACTCAATGAAAAAAAACTAGCAATCATCTCATTATATGCTGAGACAGCATTTTATAAAACCTACCCTTTCATGATAAAACTCTTAGAAATATAAGAAATTCAAGTAACATACTGAAGAACAGTAAAAACAATATACAGCAAACCAGTGGCTAACATCAAACTAAATGGTGAGAAACTAAAATCAGGAACTAGACAAGGACACCCACTCTCTCCCTACCTTTTCAATATAGTATTTGAAGTCCTTGCAAGAGTAATTAGACAACAAATGGAGGTAAAGAGATACATATTGCAAAGGAAGTATTGAAAATGTCAGTATATACAGATGCTGTGGTAGTATATTTAAGTGGCCCCACAAATTCCACCAGTGAATTTCTAAGCCTGATAAACAACTTTAGCAGAATGGCAGAGTATAAAATTGATTCAAACAAATCAGCAGCTTTCCCCTGCTCAAAAGAGAAACAGGCTGAGAAAGAAATTACGGAAATGACACACTTGACAATAGTCAAAAAGCATATAAAATACCTCAGTTTGACTATAGCCAAGCAAGTGAAAGATATATATGACAAGAACTCAAGTCTCTGAAGAAATAAGTTGAAGATCTCAGAAATTAGAAAGATCTCCCATGTTCGTGTATTAGCAGGATTAATATTGTAAAAATGGCCATCTTGCCAAAGTAATCTACATATTCAATGCAATCCCATCAATGTTCAACTTTCCATGTTCAATGTTCCAATTCAATTCTTCACAGACATAAAAATGTCAATTTACAAATTTATTTGGAATAAAATAAATCTCAGGATAGAGAAAACCCTTCTCAAAAATAAAAGCATTTTGTGGAAATCACCATCCCTGAGCACAAGTTGTATTACAGACCAATGTATGATTGAAAACTGTACTGTATTGGTATGGAGACAGGCAGGTAGATCAATGGAATAGAACTGAAGACACAGAAATGAACCCACATAGCTATGGCCACTTGATAATTGACAAAAGATCTAAAATCATCCAGTGGATAAAAAGATAACATTTCTTTTAAAAAATTGTGCTGTTTCAACTGAAGGGCAGAATGTAGAAGAATGCAAATCAATCCATTCCTATCTCCTTCTACAAAGCTCAAGTAAAAGTGGATTAAAGACCTCCACATAAAGCCAGATACACTGAAACTAACTGAAGAAAAAGCAGGAAAAAGCCTTGAACAGATTAGTACTCGGGAAAATTTCCTGAACAGAACACCAAAGGGTTTTTTTCTAAGATCAAGAATTGAAAAACAAAATTTCATAAAATTTCAAAGTCTCTGTAAGGCAAAGGACACTGTCATTACTTCCATACAGCAACTAAGAGATTGGGAAAAGATTTTTACCAATCCTATATCCGATGGAATGATAGTGTCCAATATATACAAATAACTCAGTAAGGTATCCTCCAGAGAATCAGATAGCACTATTTAATAGTGGGCTAAATTTCTAAACAAAAAATTCTCAACTGATGAATACTGAATGGCTGAGAAGCACCTAAAGAAATGTTCAAGATCCTTACTCGTTGGGGAAAAGCCAATCAAAACAATCCTGATATTCTACCTCATACCAGTCAGAATGGCTAAGATAAATAAGACAGGTGACAACAGACTCTTACAAGGGTGTGGAGAGAAAGGAACACATTGTCACTGTTGAAATTGCAAGCTCTTAAAACCATTCTGGAAACTGCAAGCTCTTATAACCATTCTGGAAACCAGGCTGGAGGTTCCTCAGAAAATTGAACATACTATTTACTACCTGAGGACCCAGCTGTATCATTCGATGGCATATACCCAAAACTTGGTGCAAACTACAACAAGGACACATGCTCCACTCTGTTCATAGCAGGCTTATTTATAAAAGAAAGAAGCTGTAAAGAACCCAGATGTCCCTCAAAAGAGAAACAGATTCATATAATGTGGTCCATTTACACAATGGTGTGGGTCTCAGCTAGTGAATAAAATGACTTCATGAAATTCATAGGCAAATGGATGAAACTAGAAAATATCATCCTGAGTGAAGTAACTGAAACACAGATAAAGCACATAGCATGCACTAACTGGTAAGTGGGTAACCTCTAGGATGTCCCAGATACTAAGGATGAGACAACTTCCCTGGACACAACAGTGATGACATTAGCTAACATCAACAACAACAGTGAAATTGAACCTGAAGACACCACCTGCAGTAGATAGACATGGCCCCCAGTGCAAGGATGGGACCACTCACCCATCTCTTATTAATTCAGAGTTTTCCCTGTCTATTTGAAATGCAGAGGTAAATATGGAGCAGAGGCTGTAACAAAGGCCATCCAGAGATCTGCAGACACCAAATGGACACTGTTGCTGATGCTGAGTTAGTTGTGCATGCAAACAGGAATCTGGTATGGCTGTACTCTGAGAGGCTTTGCCAGGACCTGACAGACACAGATGCAGATATTCACAGTCAACCATTGAACTGAGCCTAGAGATCCCAATGGAAGATATAGGGGAATGGATGGTGGAGCTGAAGGAGACTGTAATTAACAACAGTATCAATTAACCAGACCCCTCAGGGCTCCCATGGACCTAAGCACCAACCATAGTTTATACAAGGTCTGGAACCCTACATACGTAGCAGAGGACTGCCCAATTTCACACCAGTGGAAAGGGAAGCACTTGGTCCTTTGTATGCTTGATGTCCCAGAGAAGAGTGATTCTCGAGGAGTGAGGAAAGAATGAATGGGGCTTATAGAGTCACCCTCTTAGAGACAAAGAGGAGGAATATGTCGAAGTGGGGTTTAAGGAAAGGGGTTAATATTTGAAATATAAACAAATACAATGGTTAATAATACTACTAATAAAGGAGTGGTAATTTCCATATATTACTCCACAGGTTAGCTTGGAACATTTATTGTTGCCTAGATGCATATTTCTTCCAACAGTACCTGATATCTTGTTTCTCTGAGGAGTGTAGACTTAGATCTTCCTCTTCATTCAAAGAAGGCATAACACTTAACTCCTTTCTCCAAGCAAAGGTGATTGTAGACATGTCTGTAAATGGCAGGAGGCATTTGCACAATCTAAATGGGGGTCACCAAAAGAATTATTTACAAGCAAAGCCTGTAACGCAAACAGTTTGTGTTCAATCAACTTACAAGTATTGATAGCATTCAAGGTCTTCTGGCCAGGAAACTGCATACGATGTCAAGAGAAATTAAGAATTTCAATATATGTGACTAGAGAAAATACTTTCCATTTTTATCATACTCAATATTTCAAAAATATCATCACGGAATGAATATTAAAAGCTTTAGGACAAAAAAAAATAGTGAGTGATACATCAAGGCAGAAGTTTCACAGTAAAACCTGGAACTCTCATGGAATTCTAATATCAATCCCATGCATTCTATGCTCTATTCAAATCCTATCACATGTTTATTCCCTAACACAGTACACCAGTGATTTTCTAGTCCCTGCAGTCTGAGGAACAAGGGTCTGGATCAGCCTTTCCCATTCGGATATGAGGTTCCAAGACACATCACTGCACCAATGCTCGTGTAAGAGGCACTTGACAGCACAGACTCCTAAGCACCCTTTCCTTTTCCAATCATGTTGCTCCTTCAGGAATCCCTTGTCTTGTCCCCTGACAGTGGGCACAAGAGCAGGTAGCACTCTGGAATCAAAGAAAGAGAGTCGACAGGGTTCCTCATCATTCATAAAGCTTGGATGATATCCCCTCTACTACAAGCAGAACTGACAAGTGAGCCATCTCCTGGCTGGAGACGTTGAAACCTCAGGACTGCCCCGTGAAGACCTCGAGACTCTCCCACTCAGAACTCGCAACTGCCCGGTGAAGAACTCGACACTCCCCCATGCAGACCTCGCTACTTCCTCGTGCAAACTTGAAGACACCCCTCTCGATCTTTGCTTGTTTCCTGAGGTCAATGGTCACTTGAGATTCCCTCGCTTTGCCTTCCAGACTTGTCCACAGTTCTCGGGAGAGAGAGAAATACTGGGAAGATACAGCTCAAGTGATGCCCACCATGACTCAACACTGCCAAGTACTTTCACTGCCCCTTCAAGTGGTAGTGTTTAGAGAGGACAGAGAGCCTCATTCCGTTCTTTACACTCTGACAGTGCACCAACGATTTCCCAGCCTTCATGGCCTGAGAACCCCTTCAGAGTACCCCAAGATATTATAACACCGAAGTGCAACACGGGAATCAGTTGAAGGATTCCCAGCCTCCACAGACTGGAATCCAATTCAGTGTCCCACAAGCGGATTATAACACCAGCTCCAATGGGGGAAGAACTTGAGGGTTCCCTGGCTCTGCCACCTGTGAACACCTTCAGTGTCCCCCAACCGGATTATAACTTCCTACCCCAACAGGGGAAGCACTTGAACAGCAGAGACCTGAGCGACTTTCCATCTCTGGGACTACTTAGACGGACTCGGTCATGTTCAGATGTTCAAAACCCTATGAAGACCAGAGATTCAAAAAACCTGATGCTCATGTTACAGAAATGCTCCAGAAACTCAAAGATCATATAAAGGCTTCAGTAAATAAGAGGGCCCTAAACCCCAGAAGGGAAATGACAGAGAAGAAATGGACAGGTCCACTTACTCTGAGGGTTCCTGAGGGCAAGAGTAATCCAGTGACCAAGGATAGGAGATTACCCAGTAACCCACTGACTATATATATATATATATATATATATATATATATATATATATATATATATATATATATATATGTCGTATGTATGTTGTATGTGTATAGTATGTAAGTGTGTAATATATGTGTACATATGTTGTATGTATGTATGTATGTATGTATGTATGTATGTACACCCACGGAGATCAGAAGAGTCCATCAGACTCCCTAGAGTTGGGGACCATCCGATATAGTTGCTGGGAACTGAACCTGTTTCCTCTGAGAGGAATGCTAACCATCTTAACTGACATTATTTCAGTTTCCCATCATTTGTGAAATATCTTATCATTCATTGTGTCTTGTACTATGCAGTGTTCGTTTCTTAGTGCAATGGTGTCCCTTCACTCAGACTGTGTTTTGACGGTTTGTTGAACATGTAAGAGCAGCATGGCAGAAGGATAATGTGGGGGGATGCTCTGATATAAAGAGGGACATTGCACTATCTGCCTCAGTCACTATCTCTGCTGGCCTGCACTCTACATGCATGTGCCTCCTGCAAAGCCAACAGCTTTCAGTGTTGCCAGAGCTGACAGCCCTTGCAGCCTCCTGTAGGTCCTCCTCTGTACACCCCCAGGGGATCATCCTGAGGGATCCCTGAAGGGAAATCCCTGATAATAATTCTCCAGTGCTTACTAGAACCTCAGGCTAAAGACCAAACTCCTGGTTGGGAAATAAAACCAGCACCCAGTCCACCTCAGCCTGACATCGGGTCCCATACATCCTGCCTGCCATTCAGCCCACTAACGCTTCTATGCTGATAGGGTTGATGATCATATTGGATTAGGGGCCAAGCACACTCCAATGTGGCCTTCATTATAACCACTTACATCTGCAATGACTCTACTTCCAGTGGATATCACAGCCTGTGCAGCCAAGAGTTAGGAGGAAAAGAGAGGCTGGTGCATAAGCCAGACACTCACCCTGTCTGGGATATTGACTTACTTCATTAAATGATTAAAAATTGTATAAAATATTAGAGAACTTCACACCCAAAAAATGGATTAGCATTTTCATGTCTATAATTCCTTCATTTGCTCTCTACAAGCACCTACTACCTCCAGGGACTCAGATAAGCCTGAATTGATTCCCTTTTTCCACTCTAGATAAGGCACAGGTAATCGGTTGAAAACTGCTAAGCTGAGACTTTAGGAAACCTGTTGGAGACATCAGTTCAGAAAGCACGATGCCCTGGCCAAGACCTTCGAGATGGGTCTTCACAGAGATGGCAGATTTGGAAAGACAACAAGGTTGAAGACATGATGCCTTTCTTGCTAAGGAATTGGAGACCTGCCCTTCAGAGTAGTTGGCTTCAAAGAACGAAGTCTTCAAGCACCTCTCCTTGGAACAAGTGCTTGTTCCTATGGGGGTTGTGGGGGCAGCTGCATTTCAACTTCAGGCACTGGAGAGTCTACGGGTCCAGGACTTCATGAGCCGGCTCAGTGAGTGATGACTTAGGTGGAGACTTAGGACCACTAGCTTCCTCACTTCAACTAGACCAAGAAAGGTATGCTCTGCTCTGGCTCCCTGCCTTGGAAAGACACCTTCATCCCTGTTGCTCATGCCCAAGGATTCCTATGGTCCTCATCTGTTTGCTTCTAAGTCAACAGAGGTATATTGACATACCTCACTTTGTGCGAGCTTTCCTTAAGAGCTCTAAACCCCCAACCCTTTCCGTACAGTCCATCGCTATTGTTCAATTTAGCTTGATTTTTTTTCTTCACAAAACATGAGCAGGAGGTGGATTTCTCAAATGATTAATGCTTGCAGTCTTCTAAAGTTGAGACCCAGGTGAACGAAATGAATTGTGAACAGTACCTCACACAGACAGATGTTTATGCCTATTTTCTTGGCTTTCAATGATGTTTAAAATGTGGGATGTGTGGGAAGGAAATTACAAAATGATAGCAAAATCTATCCATTCTGTGTCTCTATTATGGTTTGTTTTATTCAAAGGGACAAACGCTCCTCCCATGACTCCATATTTAAGGAGGTAAAGAGGTGAGCTAGGTCCATAAAACGATGGGCTTAGGACCCAGGGCTGGTGGTTGTCTTCCCCAGTTTGTCCTTCAAATATTCCTTGCCACCAACTGGTTATAGCTGCGGTTCACAACCTGTGTATGGGTCATGATCCCTTTGACAAACTTCAGTCTCCAAAATTATTACCTACGATTCATAATTGTACCAAAATTACAACTATGAAGTAGCAACAAGAATAATTTTGTCATCAAGGGTCGTAACAACATAGGAAATGTCTTAAAGGGTGGCAGCATTTGGAAGGTAGATCACTGACTTATAGTCCAAGAAAGAGCGTCTAGCTATGGGCCAAATAAACAAAATAGAGGATCTCCGCATGCCAGTAACACGGGATAATATGCAAGCTGGGGAGATAGTTTTTTGGGAAGCAGTACCTGCTGTGAAATTACCAGCACCTCCATGACAGCCCATAACCCATTATTGGAGGGATAATGAGAGGACACATGGAGGGTGCCATGGCTCCAGCCACATATATTGCAGAGGACTCCATTGTCTGGCATCCATAGGAGGAGAATACCTTGGTCCTGTGAAGGCTCAGTTCCCAAGTGTGGGGGAATTCTAGGGTGTTGAGGTGGGAGTCGGTGGGAGCAAGAGCATCCTCATATAAGCAAGGGTAGAGGGAAATGGGAAAGGGGAGAACCAGGAAAGGGGATAACACGTGTGGGTTTCCTATGATATCCAGGAACAGTGAGTTTTGGGTACAGTAAGAGACTTTGTCTCAAAAACTAAAGAAGAGGAAGATAAATGAAATGATGTGCAGGGTCTCTCTCTGTTCTCCTCATGCACATACACAGAAATATGTGTAGACACACACACACACACACACACAGCTGCATTAGGACAAATACGCAAATAATTTGCATTTAGGATATAGGTTGTCTTTTGGGTGTCTGATTATACCTTTCCTTCCATAAATCTCACTTGGAAAAGTATATCGAAGGCATGCATGTTAGATACATTTCCAATTAACATGAGACCATTTTTCTCCCAAACAAATAGGTTTTGATTCGTTTAGAAGTCATAGACCCAAGACACAGCTACACCTGAAAGGAAGAGCTAGATATTTGAGCTAAGAATTTGCATTCAAGGGCCAAGGTATTTGATGTCATGGAATGCAGAAGGTGGTCAATAGAACTGAGATGTTTTCGGCGGCTCGCAATTTCCCTGAATCCCAATGAGGGCTGCTGAGAGTAAGTTTACAACAATAAACTCTATGATAGCTACATGTGATACTCTCCTTTATTGTATTTATCAATGGCATGAAGTTTTTTTTTTCTCACAAAGAGAATAGATCATCAAGAGTCTATGCTGAACATGGCCACAGCAGGTCCATTTTAAGGTCCATGCTCCTTCCAGGCTCTGTGGATGGAGCCAAGAGAACCCTACAGGGATCAGTGAAGCACTTACTCTAATTCACCTGGCCCTGATATGAAGAGAGAGCATATTGATTCTTATTGTTGTTGCTATGACAACATTCAAAGCAAAAAACTTAACGAAGACAAGAGTGCTTTTTGACAGGAGTCTGTTATGGATGTCTCCTGAGAGGATCTGCCAGAGCCTGACTGATACAGATGAGGATGCTTACAGCAAATCATTAGACTGAGCACCCGGAACCCAATGGAGGAGGAGTGAAAGAATGCACTGGAGGAACTGAAGGGGGTTGCAACTCCATAGGAAAAGCAACAATATCAACCAACCAGACCCCCCCCATGAGCTCCCAGAGACTAAACCCCCAAATGAAGAGTACATATGGAGGGTCCCTGGCTCCAGCCATATATAAAGCAGAGGATGGCATTGTCTGTCATCAATAGGAGGAGAAGCCCTTGGTCCTGTGAAGGCTCATTTCCCCAATATGGGGGAATACCAGGGTCTCTTCTCTCCTTTGTTCTGAAAGGAAAGAAGGGAGCTCTCTGTGGTGATTACAAATACCTGTTTCTCTTTTACCTATTTGTCCCCAGATCCACTCTCCCTGCCTTGTATGCCAATATCCTGCTCAGGAATTAAATAAATGAATACATACGTGTGTGCAGTTACATAAGCATGGTCAGAGGTCAACCTTAGCTTTCTTCCTCAGTCACTGGCTCAACTCCCTATAGTGGTCAAGTTGACACACCTGGGAAGAGGAGATTGTAGCTCCTTGTTTTCTAATACTAATTGGGTTCCCCAAATTAGTTTGCAGGAGAAAGTCTGCATGTAGCTTCTGGGAACCTGCCCGCAGTTAATTCTGATTGGTGAATAAAGATGCTAGCCGCAGATAGCTGGGAAGTAGACAGAGAGAGAGATAGAGATAGATAGATAGATAGATAGATAGAGAGATAGATAGAAAGATAGATAGATAGATAGATAGAGAGAGAGAGAGAGAGAGAGAGAGAGAGAGAGAGAGAGAGAGAGAGAGAGACAGGATTTAGGGTTCCCGGGCTTGGGTTCTGGAGCAAGCAGGACAGAGATGTCCCCATGCCTTAGGGGAGTGTGGAGGATGGGAGACAGAGGTTGCCATGGAAGGGAAATATCATGCAGAAGGGCAGAGCTGCCATATAAATGGGCTAATAGATCATGGCCCAGAGGGCTGCACCTTGGATTGAAGAACAGCCAAGATGAAGCATAGAAATTAGTAAATAGTAACTTGGAGTTATTGCTGGGAGGTGGATTCTAACAGCATGGAGGGTAGGCAGCTGAAAAGCTATGGGCTGCTTTAGATATAGAGGCTGGGCATGTTTCTTTCATTCGAGAACAGAAACCATTGAGTTGAGTAACTCCGCGTCGGGATTTATTAAACATTTTTTTTTTTTTTTACTACAGGGGACCTCAACTGAGGATTTGCCTCCATTGCATTTGCTTGTGGACAGATCTGTGAGGCATCTTTTGGAATAATGATTGGTATGTGGAGGCCCACTGTGGGTGTCGCCACCTCTGGGTGGGCGGTCCTGGTTACAGAAGAAAGTACGTTGACCATGCAATAAGCAATAAGCCAGTAAGTGGTTGTTCCTCCATGGCCTCTGCTTCAGCTGCAGCCTTCAAGTCTCTGCCTTGAGTTCCTTTCCTGATTTTCTTCCTGATGGGCACTGACGAAACTGAAGTCAACCCTTTCCTCCCTGAGATAGTTCACAAAGTATTTCATCAGAGCAAAGAGAAGTAACTGAGACAGTTTTGCCCTGCCTTGCTTTTCTTTTTGCAATAAAGTCTCACACTTACACCCCAAACATACCAGTCGAGCAGGTGGACTAGAGAACATCGGGGATGCTTCTGTCCATCTCTCTGGTACCAGGATTCCAGGCCACCATGTCTGACTTTTATTTTTTAATGTGGGTTCTAGGGCTCTGATCTTGGACTTGAAGCCTCATTATCAGCCATCCAGTCTCTGAGACTAGAGTGACAGCAAGCTGGCTAGTTCCTGGGTAAGGCAGGGTTCAGTCAGGAGAGGGGTGAACATACAATGTGCTTCTTAATTTCTAGAGAGAACAGAATGCAGATGAATGCTTCAAGGCTAAGAAATATGAGTGGGATGGCTTGGTTAATCTTGGGCCCAAAATATAAAGCAAACAAGAAAAATAAATTGTATGAGAGAGTTGGCGGACATGATCAATAATCTTGGTTGCTGACTTGAGTGGCTCTGAATTCAATTAAAATGCATGCATCTGGGCAAACTTGTGAGGGATTTTCTTGATCATGAAATTCGAATCAGGAAGATTTGCCCTAAGTGTAGGTAGGACCATCTGGTGGCAACCCAGATTTAAGAATGTGAAAGAAGGAGGCTTTGTTTTTTGTCTGCCTGCTTTCACTCTCACTGGCAAGTTCATCTCTCCTGTGGCTGCTGCATTCCTTTGCTAATATTCTAACCACCTTCTCTGATATCTCTTTGTAGACTGAAGACCAAAACCTCCAGGAAACTCATGTGCCTTCAGCACCAGGTTAAGATGGCTGAGGCATCAATCATCATAGACTGAGCAGCCAATGGGTTTCTCAATTCCCTTATATGAGAAAGCCATTGTTAGATTATCCGGTGTCCTGTAAGCCAAATTACCTTTTGATGTGTTTGGTGGTTTGAACAGCAGTGGGCTTCCATAGATTCATGTGTTTGAAAGCTTGACCCATGACGAGTGATACTATTAGGAGGTGTGGCCTTGTTGTAGTAGGTGTGACCTTGTTGGAGTAGGTGTGGCATTTTTGGAGTAGGTGTGGCCTTGTTGTATTGGGTGTGGCCTTGTTGGAGTAGGTGTGGCCTTGTTGGAGTAGGTGTGACTTTGTTGGAGGAAGTGTGCCACTGTGGTGGCTTTGCATTGAGATTTGTATATACTCAAACTATGCTCAGTGGTACCGACATTCCCTTCTGCTGCCTGTGCATCAAGAACTTTGGTCTCCTCCAGCACCAACTCTGCCTGGATGCTCCCATGATTCCTGCAATGATGATAATGGACTGAACCTCTGAAACTGTAAGCCAGCTGCAATGGAATCTCGTCCTTTATAAGAAATACTTTGGCTTCTGTGTCTGCATCCATGAGCATGCTCAGGCGACAGAAGAGTCTTGCCTGTAGTGTCCTCCACTGTGGTAAAAAGAAGGTCCAGTTGGACCCCAATGAGACCAATGAAATCGCCAATGCCAACTCCTGTCAGCTGATCAGGAAGCTGATTGAAGATGGCCTGATCATCTGGAAGCCTATAACTGTCCATTCTCAGACTCACTGCCAGCAACACACCTTGAAGGGCAGGCATATGTTCATAGGGAAGGGAAAGAGTACTGCCAACACTTAGGTGCCTGAGAGGGTGACCTGGATGAGAAGGATGAGGATGCTGCACCAGCTTCTCAGGAGATACTGGGAATCTAAGAAGATGGACCGCCATATGTATCACAGCCTGTACCTGAAGGTTAAAAGAAATGTATTCAAAAACCAATGGATTCTTATGGAGCAGATCCTCAAACCGAAGGCAGACGAGGCCCGCAAGAAGCTACAGGCTGACCAGGCGGAGGCTCGCAGGTCTAAGACCAAGGAAGCACAAAAATGCATGGCAGGAGCACCTCCAGGCCAAGAAGGAGGATATCATCAAGACTCTGTCTAAGGAGGAAGAGACCAAGATATAAAGCTTCCTTCATGTCTGTGCATAGTGACCTCACTGTAGCCTCACATGATCAGTCATTAAAATAAAACAAGCCTTAAAATAAAAAAGTTACCTTGCCAATGGTGTCTGATCACAGCTATGGAAATCTAACTAAGACAATGTGTATTCGTTCTGCCATTTCTGTTTCTCTGGAAACCCTAATACAATAGCGCTCTAGAGAGAGGAACAAGTACCCACCAGTCAACATAAATTCCAGTTTACTTTTCTGCTGAATATGAAGTTGTGGTTTAAAAAAAAATTCAAACTTGGTTTTTTGTTTGTTTGTTTTGGGGTTTTGTTGTTGCTGTTTCTGTTGTTGTTGTTGTTGTTGTTGTTGTTGTTGTTGTTGTTTGTTGTTTCTAAAGAAGAAACATATTAAGCCTCTTCATCCCTAAATGGCTGGCACCCGAGCCCACATCAGCTAAAGCGATTAAGGCATTAGGAATGTGTTTACACAAAAACATAAAGTTATCCTGTCAAGTTCAGATGAGAGAAAACAATGGCCATGTGGGCAAGCCTAGATCCTCAACCATTTAACACAAACAAATCAGGACACACTGTCAGAAGCCTGTCAGGCCAACAGAGAGGAGTGTCTGTGTGTTGTGTTGTTATTTTCTTTTATGAATTTTTCGAGCCACCCTGCTCATTAATCCTGTTTATAATATTAACTCTGGCACTTTTTCCTTGGCTCATCAAATATTTCCTTAATGAACTGTCAGCTCACACCACCCCCATCTCCATTGAGTTTCAAATTAAGTTCATCTGGACCACAGGGATTTTTAGAACTCCATGATTACAGAAAACACGGGGAAAAGAACCACTTTAATTGTATTTGAAGAAAGACATAGTCATTCACCTGCCACCTTCCCACAGTGCTGACAGTTCCCAAGGTCAGTGATGAGGCCTCTGCCTCATGGGCACCATCAGAGCCGTGAGATGAGCACTTCCATATCAGGAGGCATTATACCGACATGACCATACGGTGCTCCCTCACCTACAGCCACCGGGTTCCAAACTTCTGGTGTCCCTCCTCCCCTTAAAAGAGAGCTGTTGGGATCCATGCTCAGCATCACCCATGCCCATAACCCAAAGCTCATACCTTTTAAAAATCAGATGTGTTTATATTATCAAATGTGTAAATGTTCTGGCTTCATGGAACTGTGTGCACCACGTGCCTGCCTGATGCCTGAAGAGGCCAAGAGAGGACATTAGATCTTCTGAAACTGGCTAACAGTTCAACTGTGAGCCATCATATAGATTCTGGGAATAGAACCTTGGTCCTCTGCAAGAGTAACAAGTGCTCTTCATGGCTGAGCCATCTGTCTAAGCCCCAGAATCTGTGCCCTGTCACTGGAGATGCCTTACTACTCTACAAAACCACATGGGAGACTTGGTGACCATCCTAGAGAATAGACTTCACCCTTTCAATGAAGAGGATGCCATGGATGGTGGAATTGTAGACACTAGGAGACTCTGAAGGAAAGTGCCTTGTATAGGTGAGTCCTGTGAAACAGAGACTGAAGGAGCACCCTGGACTGGATAGAGATTGGGTTGGGCTATTGCAGAAGATAAAAGAGTGATGGTGCCAAGGACATTTGAGCAATCCCATGAACTATTCAGTCTGGTATCTTAGTTAGATTTCCACTGTTGAGAAGAGATACCATGACCAAGGACAACATGTATTCGGGGATGGTTTACAGGTTTAGAGGTTCAGTCCATTATCATCAATGCAGAGGTCATGGCAGTGTGCAGACAGACATGGTGCTGGAGAAGGAGCTGAGAGTTCAACATCTTTATCTAAAAGAAGCCAGGAGCAGATTGTCTTCCACATGAATGGGAGAAGGATTTCAAGAACTCACCCCCACAGGGAGACCCCTCCTCCAAGAAGGACTACCTCCTAATAGTGCCATTTCCTGGGCAGTGCACATTCAAACCACCACAGGGTCTCTTCACATATATGATAATTGCACCCTTGTTTTAAAGTCTTGCTTAAAGACTCATGATGTTTGCGTGAAGAACATTCGTTGGGTCTTGGTGGCTCTAAAACACCAAGAACATGAAGTCCTTTATTACCCTGGAGTATGAAATTGGCATGTGTGCACAACCCCTCCCATCCTCTGCAATATCATAATGTTAAGTGTGTGTAGCTCCAGTGTACAGCCTCCTAAGTGCCGGCATGTGTGAATTCTTGAGCTGCACACTCAACAGAATCAGGCATGAGCCCTCTGTACTTTTGTTTATGGCTCTGAACTCTGGCCTAGACTGATGGGCAAGTAGTTCCGGGAAGGAAGATTGCTGGGTGGAGCCAAAGGCATGAAGGTATGTGATTTAATTACAGAGCTGAAGGAATCTGGCTCGTGTCTTCCTGTACCACATGAGAGAAGAATTCACCCTGCTCAAACAATTGCAAAAAAAAAAAAATCACAGAGAAAATGCACATAGGATGCTGGTTTTACCTAGACTAGATCATGAGCCCCGATCAGATTTAAATATCCATATGTACAGAGGAATCATTGTTCTTTGGTGCAGAGAAGCCCATTCATTTTTAAGCACCCAGTGCAATATCAGACAGATCTGGGTGTTTGGTGTGAGAACACCTCTCTTCCTTTGGAGTCCCCTTCATGACCACTAAGGTGGCCAAATAATCTCAAGTTCACCACCATTCTGCTCAACCCATTCTCATCCACAGATGAAGAAAACACATGATTTGGGGAGATGAGATGGGCATATTTTAGACCATCTCCTATGCACGGCAGAGAGCAGCGTTGACAGGACTGGAGAAGATGTTGGCTGACCCCAGGCCTTTTCTCACAGAAACAGCTTTCAAACTGCCCCACAATGTTCCAGTTAAGGGTGTTTCCTTCAATAACAGAGAGTTTAAAATAGCACCCTTGCCTCCCCCTCCCTCCCCCAAGTGTAGGGTGGCGGACCCACGGGCCACCAGGCTTCCTGTAGGAGAAGCCTTGCTGCTTCCCTCAGAGCATCTCTCCAAGAAAATAAATAGCATGTGGTCATTATTCAAATGAGGTTTAATTAATATAGAACTCGCCCCCAAACTTTCCAAGACACCCATGATAATTAGCTCCCAGCTCTCATCCCCTCCAGTTTGTGATGTCAAGCTGAAGAGCTGCATGTGAAAGAAGCTGGAAGCTGAGGACCTGACAGCAGTTTGACTCCACAGTCTCACAGCTTGCAGAAGTATCTTGGCCCCAAAGCCTGCGTTCAGCCATCCTTTCACGGGTAAATGTGGTGTGGTTGGTGACGTGCTCCCCAGAGAGCCTCTAAGGTTATAAAAGAGGCTCTACTCAAGAGACTTTGAGGCTGTCTCTAATTTACACACCTGAACCAGCCCCTGCCCTAATTCCTGCCAAAACATTTCATAAATAGTACAGCGAAAGGCACTGAGTCATGCTGACCTTTATTCATAGCCTCACGGCCTCTCTCAACCGACAAGAATAGACCTCCAGAGTCCTGAAGGAAGCACCATTGTGCCTGTGGTTCGAACAAGACAGGTTAGAGGAACTGGAGAGTTAAGGGTGATGCTAAAATGGAGAGAAGCTATCTTCTGGTGTCTAGCCTTTGTCTCCTGATGGCTGAGCATCAGAAACATCAACGCAACAGACCCAGCCAAGGATGCCTGCAGAGATAGTGCACGTTTTCCTAAAGATATCTCAGTCGAGGCTGAGA
Source organism: Rattus norvegicus (assembly GCF_021556685.1). NCBI lineage: Eukaryota > Metazoa > Chordata > Mammalia > Rodentia > Muridae > Rattus > Rattus norvegicus. Next base: position 9,664,352 of record NC_141555.1, read on the forward strand.
AACTCATGGGCCTGAAGAGATCGGCCATCAGTTAAGAGCATGTTCCAAACTTGCAGGGAACCCAAATTCTGTTCTTAGGATCCACTTAAGCAGCTCACAGCTGCCTGTAAATCAGCTCCCGGGAACCTGAGGTCCTCTTCTGGCCTCCAAGGGAATCTGCAAACAATATGCATGCACGTGCATCCATTTGTGTGCACACACACACACAATTGACACTGTCCTTACGGAGGGTCAGTAAGTGTACGGCCTCTGGTTTCACGCTGTTACTAATCCACTCAAATTCCTAGACCCAAACGATGTAACTCATAAAACCATCTTGGAACTTTATTTACAAAAAGAAAATCACTGAAGAGAAAAAAGTGATGGGCTAGAGAGATGGGTCAGTCCGAAAGAACAATGGCTGCTCTTGCAGAGGACCCGAGTTCCATTCCCAGCACCCACATGGCAGCTGACAACCATCCATAAGTCCAGTTCGAATGATCTCTAAGGGTACCATATGCATATAGCACACGCACATAGGTGCAAGTACATATAAAATAAGGAAATAAATCTAAAAAAAATTAAATAAAAACAAGTATATTCAATCACTATATTTTACCTAATTTTTAAACTTCACTTTATCCTTCAACCTTGCTGTAAATTATATCTTTTGAACAATGGTGCCAGAAAAGCCAAAGAATTGTGTATAAAGCTCTCTCTAAATGCCCATGTTCAAATCAGAAACAATGACAGTCACCTTCTCTGTGTAATAAACTCACTGATTTCCCCCTATGGTTTAGTAGGGGATCCAGCTTTACCTGAATTGAGGTCTCTGAGTAAGACAAGAACTGCTCAGACTCTGACTGCAGAATCCAGTGTCCCCACTACTGCTGACAAAGGACAGAGCCCTCCACACAGGTTCCACAGACTCCAGATGCTGGTGCAATAATCGAGCCTCTTGATTTCCCTCTCTGTGAGGTAAAGGTAACCATTCACCTGGAATTCATCCAGAACCTTCAAGAGTCAAAAACATCCTGCAGAACAAAGGAGCTTCTCTGGCCCTAAGGTCCTGAGAACATCCACGAAGTCCAGTTCACTGAGAAGATGAGGGCACCCTGCCATTGCCACAACCTCCTTGGGAACAGAGAGGGTGGGCATAGGATGCAAACACTCTCTTTTTCCCATTCCTCATGGTTCCCGTTCCTTACATATTAAACATGCAACTTGCAGACTCATCAGACAAAACACCAGGGGCTGGGAGATGGCTCATTTCATTAGGGATTCAAGGATCATAATTTAAATTCTCAGCCCTGGGCACTCTGTCAGGAGCCGCAGTCATTCCGATGTGGGGTCTGCCAACAGGAAGACATCCGACTGCTATTTCTAGGGCAATACTGTAGCCCCACTACCTTTCAGTCTTACATTCACTCAGTAATCAATAATTATGGGGCTCAGTGCACAGGCCACTGGCTTGAAGAAGAGCATGAGAACATTCAGTGTGTCCTAATTCAGCCTGATAACACAATGTTTCCGTTAGGTCAGAGCCACGGTCTCCAGGATACCACCTGGACCCATTCTCTTTCTGATTTAACACCTTAATTGGAAAGCACATAACGGGACGATACTGGAGAAAGTCCAGGGTAGACCAAGTCCTGCCAAATCCCCAGTAGTGAAGTGGTCCCACAGCCAAAAACCCTTTTCACCCCTCCATCCACTTAAGGCTGTGATTCAGTAATGATATTAATAGAAACCAACCAGGCATGGCCATGACTACGGTGCTATGTCCAGTAACAGATGTTTCCTATAGTGCTTGTATTAGAATAACCATAACCCAAGAATGCAGCCCACTCATCAGTGCCAGATCACCTTCACTAACAAGGGTGGTGATGCGCTGGAAAAGGCAGCTGGAACTTAGGCTGTGCCTATGCTGGTCCTGACTGTAATTGATCTGTTTCTTCCAGAGGAGAAAATGAGGAATGTGAATAGTTTCAGATGTGGTTCTCTCAGCTCTGATATTGATGCCTTTTTTAGTCAGTGTCTGAGATGGCCCAGAGGCCCTGGGGAATCTGGCTTGGGACAGGAGAGATGCTTTTCATCCTAATTCACCATGGTTCCCCCAAGTGATGACAACATGGTTAGCCTGTTCACTTGATGCTCTCCTGGCCAGTCTGCTGGATAACAGGGGAGCAGCACCTCTCCTCTGCATCCAGAAAGGTCTATTCAACCCCCTTCCAGGCCCAGACCTGCTTCTCCCATTTCCTATGAGCACAATGAATCTTTAAAGAATTTTAGGGCCCACAAAATGAGGGAAACAATGTGGTATTTGTCCATTTTGCTTGGGATGGGCCCTCCCAATGTAACCCCTTCTCTATTTAAAGATCAGATACCAAACAGACCCAAACAGCCATATTTCTACCCCGAAACTCTGGAAAATACTCAAATTTCAGGGAATCTTGAAATCCAGCTATTCACCCTGTTTCCTGCTATTACCCAACACATGAACACACACACACACACACACACACACACACACACACACACACACACACACACAATCTGGGTGCCCTTTCTTCTCCTATACTAGAAATTGTAGGTAATAATTTTTGCTTTACATGTTCCCAAGGATTCCTGTGCCATGTTCTATCTGACCACTGAAATGACTTGATGCTTTAGAAAACATGATTTGCCAGTGCTCTGGTTCTAGGTGCGGGGAAAAGGGAGTAGGCACAGTGGCCAAGCTCACTGTCCCCACATATATCTGCTTTGGTCCTAGTTTCCTTGTACAAAGACAGACAGTCTGGTGTCTACTCCTCTCCTGGCAACACATGCTCACAACTGCACCTCTGAAATTCTTTCTCTTCCTCCAAAGAAAGGACTTCTTGGTATTTGGAAGGCTGAGTCAGGGGAATCATTGCAAGTGTGAGGCCAGCCTAGGCTATATAGTGAGACACTGTCTTGAAAGGGGGAGTGGAGGAAGAAGGGGAAGGGAAAAGGAGCAGAAGGAAGCAGAGGGGTAAGGAGGGATAGAGGGATGGGGTGCTGTAAACATCTATCTCCAATGCTCACCAACACAGCTATAGGTTTCATAAACTCCATGAAGAGTCACAATGTAAGGATGCACAGTCATTCACCAAACACGCACTCGCACACACACACACACACACACACACACACACAAACACACACACACACACACACACACACACACACTAATACACACACACAGTCATCTCATGCAAAGTCACCGTCCAAAAAGAGAGCACACAGCTTAGGCTCAGAGCCTCTCAGTGAATGGCAGTCAGCCTGAGCATTTGGCCACCATACCCATAGGACTCAGAAGCAATGCATCATAGGACACCTGCACACCATGCTTACTGTGGCACTATTCTCAGTAGCCAAGATGTGGAATCTGCCTGTGCATCCATCAATAGTCCATTGAATAAGTCCTGGTACACATACACAATGGAATTTTATCCAGCCACAAAAGGGATTGAATTTAGTCTTTGGTAGGAAAACTGGAGACCACCGCATTAAGCAAAATCAACAAGACACCGAGAAGCAAATAGTGTAATTTTTGTCTCGTTTGTGAGTCCTGTAATTCTTTTTTTTTTTTTTTTTTTTTTTGGAGTTGGGGACCGAACCCAGGGCCTTGCGCTTGCTAGACAAGCGCTCTACCACTGAGCTAAATCTCCAACCCCAAGTCCTGTAATTCTTTACAGAATATTTATGGGTGCTTAACAGATCAAAAAAAAAATAAAAAAAAAAACCCAAATATGTCCATATGTCACGAAGGCAGACAAAGGCCTGGAGAAGGAAAGTGAATAGGCCGGGGGGTGGGGGATGGGGGTGATCAGGAAGGTCGAACAGGGTAAAACACATGACATGGTTAAAGGAAGTTGTCTTGATGCAACCCAGCACTGTGGATAATGAATAGACACTGATATAAAAAAATGAAGAAGGAAAAAGAAAAAGAAAAGGTTACAATTTCAGCATCAGAGACACTGATGAGGTTGAGGACCACCACCTACATTCCAAATGCACCAAGAGACATATGGCCCCTGGCCTGAAATGGCTTAGGTATCTTTCCTTTGCAATTTCAAAACACTCGCTCAGTCAAATATGAGCATTCAACATACACTACAGAAGCCAGGGAAATGGATCCACAACTAAAGCACTTTCCATAGAAACACAGAGACCTACGTACAACTCCCCTCCCCTGGAAACCCACATAAATGTGGGGAGGGGTCAAAGAGGGTGGGTGTGGAGGTTGCCTATAATTAAAGCCTGGGACGGCAGAGTTAGGGAATCCAGAGAGGAAAGTGGCAAGCAGAATTCGTCATATCAATGAGTCTGATTTTGACTGAAAGGCCTTGCTGCGGAGAATCTGATAGGAAAGCAATGAAAATCTATGACATCATGTCACACATACACACATGTCTGCATATAAACATTCAAACACATTAGTACACATAAATATCTCTCACACACACACAAAGAAGAAAGAAAGGGAGACAGAAGGGAGGAAATGGATAGATAAAATACATAAGTAGAAACTGCAATTAGGCTCCGTTTATCTGTTTTTGATTTAAAAAGAAAGGGGTTGGTCGAAATGCCCTGTTTTGTTCTTTAAGTAGTGCTGAAGACCAAATCCAAGACCTTGTGCAGCTAAACGCTCTTACTGTAGCTCTATTAGGCGCTCACGGACCTACAGAATGGCAGGTGGCCCTCTAAAATTGGAGGGATACATCTGTGCCCAGGTCAGAGATGGATGCAGGTCTCCCAGGTGAGATCTCACGGAGATATTGTCTCTCTGACTGGCGCTAGAGGGCGCAAATGGCCTGGAGCCCCTCTGTGTGTTCTTCAATCTCGGATAGTCCAAGCAGGGCTCCCCAAACCCCGACCCTCAACCCACCCTAAACCCGGAAGTTGGGGACAGAGCTTGAAACAGCCTTGCAACTCTCAAGATGGGGTAACACTGCCTGCTCCCTCTCCCGCCACCCCAGAGTTGGTCGGAGGGACTGGAGGAAGGTTTTCCTTGTGCACCTAGAAGAGACCTCAACTCGTACAGAAGTTTTTCTCCGTGCAGAGTGGAAGTCAAGTCTTAGATATCTTGATGATCACTTTTGCTTTGGGATCAATGGGTGGGGGTGGAGATTTGCAGCAGTGTCTCTGAGGATGTCTTAAAGAGTCAGACATACCGGGAGTGAATCTCTCTCTGCCCTGCCCTTTGCTGTGTGGACCTGAACAAAGACATCTCTGAACTTCAGTTCCTTCTAGCCCGGAGACAGGATGAGTACCTCTTAACTGTAGGTTGGGACAAAGACTGTACACCATCCTTTACCTGCAGGTGGCTCAGAGAGCACCTGTAGAGACACGAGCCTGCAGCCACTCATGCGCAGCTCCAATGCTGATTTTTCTGCCTAGGAAAAGAAATGCTTATTTTTCATTGATCCACCTAACGGCTTTCTGTGGCTAATCAGCCTGAACTCCATCCTATTGTTTGTCTGCAGTTAGATCTAACTGTTGATCTATTTACCCAGGTCTAGAATTAGACTCTCACCCGGAGCTGGGAGAACTGCTTCAACAATCTACTCCTTCTAATGAAAACCTTTCTGAGACTGATAGCATTCTCCCTGAAACCACAAAGTTGCCTTGAGCTAAAATGGCAGGTAGCAAAGGAAATCTTATTTCCCCCACCCCAAGCCGTAACTAACTACGGGATGGCATCACAGCCCAATTAGTATTTACCCAACAATGTGCTGATTCCTGATCCAGCCAAAAGCTTAAGTGCCAATTAAATGGAGCACTATATATAAATCTTAATTTCATCACCTGCTGGTAATAATCTTACAATTATAAATCAAAAGTATCACTCGGAATACATTTGCATAAGTAAAAGAATCTGTCGTCATTGTTGTTCCATGGCACACATGGCTGTTGGTTTGACTTTCAAACCAGAGCTGAATATCCTTTTATGGAGAAAGAGATAATGGGATTTTTCCCTGCACCGAAGCCTGCTTGGAGAGGGAGAGAAACACATCCACACCATAAAAGGGCATCTGGGCAAGCACAAGTGCCACAACTGTAACCTGTGAGAAATGAGCTACCTCTGTGTGGTTTACTGATGCTCTCACATTTCTGCTAACAAGTCAGTCGGTACAACAAAATCCACTTCAGAATTCCCCGTCATTCAACACTAATTGTCACAGAAGGGGCAGTGGAGACTTTCAGCCTCTGCAGAACTCTCAGGCTGCCATGGCCTCGATGCCTATATTCTGGCTGTTATATGTCTAGGGCAACGTTCTCCCAGAGGAATAAAGGGTTTGCGGGCTCATCAGCATATGTGTGTGCACATGCTCAGAAAATAACCATCTCGGCAGCTGGGAGTCCTGCACCAGTGGAAGGGGAAGTCTCTGGTCCTGCCAAGACTGAACTCCCCAGTGAATGGGATTGTTGGGAAAGGGCAGAATGTGGGGGTGGATCAGGAGAGGAACACCCCTATAGAAGGGGAGTGGGAGGTGCTAGGGAGATGTTAGCCTGGAAACCAGGAAAAGGAATAACATTTGAAATGTAAATAAGAAATACCCAATTTAATAAAGATGGAATAAAAATAGACACTCCGTCTGGAAGAGGAGAATGTATGATTTCTTTTCAGGATCTTTGGGAAGACTTTGGACACCTGGTCAAATGTGTAATGACCTATAGATCCTTGGAAATATTTGGATAGTTGCAGAATCTCCTGGAAAAGTGGAAGATCCAAGAACTCTATGGCAAGAGAGGATGTTTTATGTGAACCTGGAATGTCTGGGGACATTACCTGTCCAAGTTTGTCAGTAGAAGAGTCAGCAGACGGTGGGCCAGGCACAGTGTGATCTTCTTTGAATCTTTCACTGTTCTCCTCAGTACTGTGTTTTGTAGATGTTGCAGGCACTCTGGCTACCACCTCTTCAACGTCCACATGTTCTTAAAACTTAGTAAACATAACCCAGGTTTGTTTGTTTTTTCACCTTGCCAAGAATGGGCACTAAAGATGAGGCCACTCTTTTTCTAGTAGCAGGATGTAAGCTGATGTTCTCGTATCCCTGGTCCTCAGCATCGAGATGTATTAAAAAATTAAAACACTTGTATTATGTTTTCCCACCACACCTGGTATTTACAATATGTGTCAAAGAATGCAGACTCACCCCTAGTTAAATACTTCTTTAGTTGTATTAATACACAGCCCATGGAATCTATATTTCCAATTACTCCTTCCCATCTGCTCTAGCTTGCTGTCTATTATATATTTACTTCAGATGTGAAAATATATTTCTATTATTTCATGTTACATAGCAATAATGACTGAAAATGTTAATTTTAGTCCTGTTTTAATTACTCTGTTCCTCATGCACTGAGTTCTGTGTATGGATATGAATTTCTAACTCATTATTTCGTCTCCTTAAATGATTCTTCTGTAACATTCTTTTTCAAAGTCTACTTTTTAACTTTTAATTATCTCTGTGTTTGTCCGTGTATATGTGTGTGTGTGTGTGTGTGTGTGTGTGTGTGTGTGTGTGTAAGTGTGTGTGTCTGTATACACATATTAGCACGATGTCCAAGAAAGCCAGTAGGGGCGGTAGATCCCCTGAGCTGAAATAATAAGTTGTTGTGGGTCAGAGGACATGGGATCCTAAATCAAAACTCAGATCTTCTGTAAAAGCAGTTTGCATTCTTAATTACTATGTCGTCTCTGTGGTACCCTTTTAACATTTCTTCAATTAGTCCAGTTGGTTAGCAATTCCATTAGATGTTGTCTGGGAAAAAACAAAACTATTTAAAAGTTTTAACTTTAGGTTCCCGTAGGGGAGGACCCAGGGGTGGCAGGACCCCTGCGCCTGAGACACCGCAAGAACCTGAAGGAAACAGACCGGATAAACAGTTCTCTGCACCCAAATCCCGTGAGAGGGAGAACTAAACCTTCAGAGAGGCGGACACGCCTGGGAAACCAGAAGAGACTGCACTCTGTGCACATCCAGACGCCAGAGGAAAACACCAAACGCCATCTGGAACCCTGGTGCAAGGAGGCTCCCAGAAAGAGCGGCGCAGATCTTCCCGGTTGCTGACGCCGCGGAGAGGACTTAGGCAGTACCCCACGAGCAAACTTGAGCCTTGGAACCGCAGGTAGGACCAACTTTTCCCCTGCAAGAAACCTGCCTGGTGAACACAAGACACAGGCCCACAGGAACAGCTGAAGACCTGTAGAGAGGAAAAACTACACGCCCGAAAGCAGAACACTCTGTCCCCATAACTTGCTGAAAGAAAACAGGAAAACAGGTCTACAGCACTCCTCACACACAGGCTTATAGGACAGTCTAGCCACGGTCAGAAATAGCAGAACAATGTAACACTAGAGATAATCTGATGGCGAGAGGCAAGCGCAGGAACCCAAGCAACAGAAACCAAGACTACATGGCATCATCGGAGCCCAATTCTCCCACCAAAGCAAACACGGAATATCCAAACACACCAGAAAAGCAAGATCTAGTTTCAAAATCATATTTGATTATGATGCTGGAGGACTTCAAGAAAGACATAAAGAACTCCCTTAGAGAACAAGTAGAAGCCTACAGAGAGGAATTGCAAAAATCCCTGAAAGAATTCCAGGAAAACACAATCAAACAGTTGAAGGAATTAAAAATGGAAATAGAAGCAATCAAGAAATAACACATGGAAACAAACCTGGACATAGAAAATCAAAAGAAAAGACAAGGAGCTGTAGATACAAGCTTCACCAACAGAATACAAGAGATGGAAGAGAGAATCTCGGGAGCAGAAGATTCCATAGAAATCATTGACTCAACTGTCAAAGACAATGTAAAGCGTAAAAAGCTACTGGTCCAAAACATCCAGGAAATCCAGGACTCAATGAGAAGATCAAACCTAAGGATAATAGGTACAGAAGAGAGTGAAGACTCCCAGCTCAAAGGACCAGTAAATATCTTCAACAAAATCATAGAAGAAAACTTCCCTAACCTAAAAAAAGATACCCATAGGCATACAAGAAGCCTACAGAACTCCAAATAGATTGGACCAGAAAAGAAACACCTCCCATCACATAATTGTCAAAACACCAAACGCACAAAATAAAGAAAGAATATTAAAACAGTAAGGGAAAAAGGTCACGTAACATATAAAGGCAGACCTATCAGAATCACACCAGACTTTTCGCCAGAAACTATGAAGGCCAGAAGATCCTGGACAGATGTCATACAGACCCTAAGAGAACACAAATGCCAGCACAGGTTACTGTATCTTGCAAAACTCTCAATTAACATAGATGGAGAAACCAAGATATTCCATGACAAAACCAAATTTACACAATATCTTTCTACAAATCCAACACTAAAAGGATAATAAATGGTAAAGCCCAACATAAGGAGGCAAGCTATACCCTAGAAGAAGCAAGAAAATAATCGTCTTGGCAACAAAACAAAGAGAGTGAAAGCACACAAACATAACCGCACATCCAAATATGAATATAACAGGAAGCAATAATCACTATTTCTTAATATCTCTCAACATCAATGGCCTCAACTCCCCAATAAAAAGACATAGATTAACAAACTGGATACGCAATGAGGACCCTGCATTCTGCTGCCTACAGGAAACACACCTCAGAGACAAAGACAGACACTCCCTCAGAGTGAAAGGCTGGAAAACAACTTTCCAAGCAAATGGTCAGAAGAAGCAAGCTAGAGTAGCCATTCTAATATCAAATAAAATCAATTTTCAATTAAAAGTCATCAAAAAAGATAAGGAAGGACACTTCATATTCATCAAAGGAAAAATCCACCAAGATGAACTCTCAATCCTCATCTTCGATTGGTTTATATACAAGTGTGCAATTTCTAGGCTTGAAAGTAAAATGATGCTATCTGGTGCTGGATAGATGAGCCTTATATTTTATTATGGTAGCTTGCTATTTTTGTAACATGGTGATTTGTTTGAACACAATAAAGTACAGTAGTAAATGATCTCCCCCTCTTCCTGGATGAGTGGGGAGATGATTAAATGTTGATGTCAGCATCCATGAGCATATTCAGATGAGCTTCTGCTTCTGTTGAAAAGGATGCTGTGTTTGATTGTGAACCGAAGCTTTGAAGCACTACTTGGCATCTCCTTCCTTGGAGGTCTCACTGTTTAAACATAACAGATTTGATAGCTTGTTGGTAAGGTGAGGTCCAGCTTGTCTCCACTAGGTCATCTTTATGTGAATCCGGTGGTTATATGGATTTGTTCTAGGGATATTTCATTTTTTTAATAACGGTTTTAGCTGACATTCATGGAGAGAATGAATCCTTAGAACTGTGCCACTAGTGAAAGGAAATCCTGTCTAGAGTATGTTTCTTTACAAAGCTGTGTCACATCATCCTTTGGGCCCTCTGCTGGAAAAGTAGAATCAAGTCTCAAATAATGCCTTTTAAATTGTATCCTCTAGTATTATAGATGTAGGACAGTACTGTATCATACCTCTGTGGATGTAAAATAGCTTGTACCTGCTTTATGATACGTAGTAGTGACCGTGCTTTATAAGAGCTGTTCTTAATGATGTTACTCAGAATGTTTTCTTTCCAGATGATGATTGAGAAGCTAATTTAAAAAAAAATGGTGCCAGGTACCACAAGAGTAACAGAACTGTGCTGTTTTCTCGGGTTTTGATTTTTTACTTTTTTTTTTTAATGGAGTGTGCTGGATGTCTCTACAGTTTTGTTCAGATGACTGCAGAACCTGGAAAAGCTGTTGCTGCTGTTGACGCATAACACACTGCTATTATTGGTCTTTTTATATAAATATAAATATATATATACAGATATATAATTTGAATTTTTTGAAACTTTACCTGTGCTGTCAACTTTCGAAAAATCACTCCTTCTTTAAATGAGGAAAAAGAATACCCTTGGCTGGGAAGGGAGAGGCAAAGATTAAAACAGAGACCGAAGGAACACCCATTCAGAGCCTGCCGCACATATGACCCATACATATACAGCCACCCAATTAGAGAAGATGGACAAAGAAAAGAAGTGCAGGCCTACAGGAACCGGATGTAGATCGCTCCTGAGAGACACAGCCAGAATACAGCAAATACAGAGGCGAATGCCAGCAGCAAACCACTGAACTGAGAATAGGCCCCCGTTGAAGGAATCAGAGAAAGAACTGGAAGAGCTTGAAGGGGCTCAAGACCCCAAAAGTACAACAATGTCAAGCAACCAGAGATTCCAGGGACTAAGCCACTACCTAAAGACTATACATGGACTGACCCTGGACTCTGACCCCATAGGTAGCAATGAATATCCTAGTAAGAGCAGCAGTGGAAGGGGAAGCCCTGGGTCCTGCTAAGACTGAACCCCCAGTGAACGTGATTGTTAGGGGAGGATGGGGAAGGGAACACCCATAAAGAAGGGGAGGAGGACGGGTTAGGGGGACGTTGGCCCGGAAACGGGGAAAGGGAATAACACTCGAAATGTAAATAAGAAATACTCAAGTTAATAAAAAAAAAGGAAAAAAAACTTTAATAGGCACTTTTTTTTCTTCTGATAACAGAATTGGAACTTTAGAGTTATTTATTTCAGAAGTGAACTTATGCCATCCTGCCTGTTTTTCAGTGGGCGTGATTTCCACTATAACCACAACTGTATCTTCTCTTTTGATTCTCCATTCTTTCCTTGTTTTATTTTTCTTTCAAGCTTTTTCCATTACCAATTTTTTAATTATATTAATGTATGATCGTATTAATTATGTATCTCTCCCAGCTCAGCTTTTAACTCTCATGAGCACTGAAGGCTGTTTCCTGCTGTACTCTGTGTTCACCACCTAGGATAGCTCCCCGGTCTCAGCAACATTAAGTGTTTTTAAACAAAGGGGCTTTTTTTCTTATTTTACAGATGAGATGCCTCAGGCAGAGAAAGGTTATGGTAATGGAACACACTGGGATTCCTAACGTGGTTTCTGAGAGACTTAATGAGTGGAAGACAGAACAGGAGAGCCTATGTCTCAGGCACAGAGGATGAAAGGTAACACGTTCAGTATGGCGAGAACAGCTCAGATTAGGTTACTACAACTCAGTGTGGATCTGCTCACATCAGCCCCTCCCTTGATGTGTGGCCTGCCTGGAAGAGTGTTAAGACAATTGTACATTGAATCCTGTTCTGACATGCAAGCGGAAATGTTGAGGACAAATAATCTTTCTATGATTATAGCTATAAAATTTTATTTTTCTTGTGTTTATTATATTTTATTGTATTTATTCTATTTTATTGCACTTTATGTTTGTGACAAGATCTTACAACGTAGCTTTTGCTTGCCTGGAACTTGTTTTGTAGACCAGGCTGATTAGAAGAGAATCTTTATAAAACATTCTTAGGAGCAAGTAAAACCAAGCCTGATATTACCCTGTCTTGATGGACCTTGCCCGGGAGACCCATGTTAATAGAGGAATGTGTCGAAAATACTGATTAACTGTTATTGATTCTCCTCTATGACTCTGCTGGGAATTAGCCAATTGGAAGCTCACAGCCACCATACAGACAGGCAGAAGCAAGTACTGAACTTGAAATCTTGAAAGAAGAGAGTAGGGACAAGGGCTTGTATCCTGAGTCCATGTGTATATTCCAGGAAGCAAAAACTAGCCTAAAGTGATAAAGGCATCATCATAGTTTGAATATGCTTGTCCCAGGCTTGTCCCATACCTGGCAACCTAAGTTTGATACCCAGGATCCACATGGTGAAAGGAGAGAGCTGACCCTCGCAAGTAGTCCGTTGACTCCCGTGTGTGTGTGTGTGTGTGTGTGTGTGTGTGAGCACTTGCACATTAAAAATGGACTAATTCCTAGACAGATACCAGGCACCGAAGTTAAATCAGGAACAGATAAAGCAATTAAACAACCCCATAATTCCTAAGGAAATAGAAGGAGTCATTAAAGGTCTCCCAACCAAAAAGAGCCCAGGACCAGACAGGTTTAGTGCAGAATTCTATCAGACCTCTATAGAAGACCTCATATCAATACTATCCAAACTATTCCACAAAATTGAATCAGATGGAGCACTACCAATTCCTTCTATGAAGCGACAATTACTCTTATAACTAAATCACACAAAGACCCAACAAAGAAAGCGAACTTCAGACCAATTTCCCTTATGAATATCGACGCAAAAATACTCAATAAAATTCTGGCAAACGAAATCCAAGAGCACATCAAAACAATCATCCACCATGATCAAGTAGGCTTCATCACAGGCATGCAGGGATGGTTTAATATATGAAAAATCATCAAAGTGATCCATTATATAAACAAACTGAAAGAACAAATCTACGTGATCATTTCATTAGACGCTGAGAAAGCATTTGACAAAATTCAACACCACTTCATGATAAAAGTCCTGGAAAGAATAGGAATTCAAGGCCCATACCTAAACATAGTAAAACCCATATACAGCAAACCAGTTGCTAACATTAAACTAAATGGAGAGAAACATGAAACAATCCCACTAAAATCAGGGACTAAACAAGGCTGCCCACTCTCTCCCTACTTATTTAATATAGTTCTTGAAGTTCTAGCCAGAGCAATCAGACAACTAAAGGAAATCAAGGGGATACAGATTGGTAAAGAAGAAGTCAAAATATCACTATTTGCAGATGATATGATAATATATTTAAGTGATTCCAAAAGTTTCACCAGAGAACTACGTCATCGAATTGGCTGGGCATAAAATTATTTCAAATAAATCAGTAGCCTTCCTTGAAACAAAAGAGAAATAAGCCAAGAAAGAAATTAGTGCAATGACACCATTCATAATAGAACCAAAGAATATAAAGTACTTCGGTGTGACTTTAACAAAGCAAGTAAAAGATCTGTACAATAAGAACTTCAAGACTCTGAAGAAAGAAATTGAAGGAGACTTCAGATGATGGAAAGATCTCCCATGCTCATGGATTGGCAGGATTAATATAATAAAAATGGTCAATTTACAAAAAGCGATCTACAGATTCAATGCAAATTCCATCAAAATACCAATCCAATTCTTCAAAGAGATAAAGAGAACAATTTGCAAATTCACCTGGAATAACAAAAAACCCAGGATAGCTAAAAGTATTCTCAACAATAGAGGACTTCAGGGAAACTATCCCTGAACTAATATTACAGAGCAATAGTGATAAAAAACTGCATGGTATTGGTACAGAGACAGACCAATGGAACAGAATTGAAGACCCTGAAATGAGCCCACACACCTATGGGCACCTGACTTTTGACAATGGAGGAAAAACCATTCAATGGATAAAAGATACGATTTTCAGCAAATGGTGATGGTTCAACTGGAAGTCAACATGAAGAAGAATGCAAATTGATCCATGCTTATCACCCTGTACAAAGCTTAAGTCGAAGTGGATCAAGGACCTCCACATCAAACCAGATACACTCAAACTAATAGAAGAAAAACTAGGCCAGCATCTCTAACACATGGGCACTGGAAAAAATTTCCTGAACAAAACACCAGTGGCTTATGCTCTAAGATCAAGGGTCGACAAATGTGGTCTCATAAAACTGCAAAGGTTCTGTAGGCAAAGGACACTGTGGTTAGGAGAAAATGGCAACCAACAGATTGGGAAAAGATCTTTTCAATCCTACAACAGATAGAGGCCTTATATCCAAAATATACAAGGAACTCAAGAAGTTAGACCGCAGGGAGACATATAACCCTATTAAAAAATGGGGTTCAGAACTGAACAAAGAGTTCTCAGCTGAGGAATGCCGAATGGCTGAGAAACACCTAAAGAAATGTTCAACATCTTTAGTCATAAGGGAAATGCAAATCAAAACAATTCTGAGATGTCACCTCATACATGTGAGAATGGCTAAGATCAAAAACACAGGTGACAACAAATGCTTGCGAGGATGTGGAGAAAGAGGAACACTCCTCCACTGTTGGTGGGATTGCAGACTGGTTAAACTATTCTGGAAATCAGTCTTGAGATTCCTCAGGAAATTGTACATTGTACTACCTGAGGATCCAGCAATACCTCTCTTGTGCATATACCCACAAGATGCCCCAACATATAAAAGAGACATGTGCTCCACTATGTTCATAGGAGCCTTATTTATAATAGCCAGAAGCTGGAAAGAACCCAGATGCCCTTCAACAGAGGAATGGATACAGAAAATGTGGTACATCTACACAATGGAATATTAGTCAGCTATCCAATCAATGCCTTTATGAAATTCATAGACAAATGATTGTTACTGGAAAATATCATTCTGAGTGAGGTAACACAACTACAGAAAAACACACATGGTATGCACTCATTGATAATGGCTATTAGCCCAAATGCTTGAATTACCCTAGATGCATAGAACACATGAAACTCAAGACGATGATCAAAATGTGAATGCTTCACTCCTTCTTTAAAAGGGGGAACAAGAAAACTCTTGTCAGGGGATAGAGAAGCAAAGATTAAAACAGAGACAGAAGGAACACCCATTCAGAGTCTGCCCTACATGTGGCCCATACATATACAGCCACCCAATTAGACAAGATGGATGAAGCAAAGAAGTGCAGGCTGAGAGGAGCCGGATGTAGATCTCTCCTGAGAGACACAGCCAGAATACAGGAAATGCATAGGCGATTGCCAGCAGCAAACCACTGAATTGAGAATAGGACCCCCGTTGAAGGAATCAGAGAAAGAACTTGAAGAGCTTGAAGGGGCTCAAGACCCCTTATGAACAACAATGCCAAGCAACCAGAGCTTCCAGGGACTAAGCCACTACCTAAAGACTATACATGGACTGACCCTGGACTCTGACCCCATACGTAGCAATGAATATCCTAGCAAGATCACCAGTGGAAGGGGAAGCCCTTGCTCCTGCTAAGACTGAACCCCAGTGAATGTGATTGTTGGGAGGGGGGGTGTTAATGGAAGAGGATGGTGAGGGACACACCCATATAGAAGGGGAGGGGGAAGGGCTAGGGGGAAGTTGGCCGGGATACCGGGAAAGGCAATAACAATCGAAATGTAAAGGAGAAATACTCAAGTTAATAAAGAAAAAAGGAAAAAAAATTCTAACAGAATTATGCATATCATTCATTCTGCACTCGAGGTTTAGTGAATTTCAGTGGGATCAGGTTATGGGTTGTTTTCTTTCTGAAAATGTGTCTGCAAGTGTGTTAAAACAAAAGCCTTTGACATTTCCTTATTTAAATTAAAATAAATTAGTAGTCAATTAAGAGATATTTTGACAGAGCTTGACAATAAAAAAGAGGGTCTAACTTCAGTACTGAGCCAAAGGGGTACAGGGAGAGGGTAATGGAAAGTGATGGGTACTCAAAAAAAAATTGGAGAGAATTGACTTTGTCAGTTGTCAGCTGGTTTTTGAAATTACATTGGTAGAACAATGGAATGGAGATGGGGTATTGGAGGAGACACATTAATGAATCAACATACCAAAGTTTGGAAATAATTCATCTCAACGATATATTGAAGACAGAGAAATAAATCACACCTGCAATAGTCTTAATTTACCTCTAGAAATTTTAAAATCAAAAAGTTGGAAGTCATCTAGAATCTTTCCCCAAACTGAACAATGATGATTTGCATCCTTTCTCTCTACAAAGAAAATGTTTATGGAATGGGTTTTGGGAAGACTTCATTTCCCAACAAAGGAGACTCACTGAGATGCAGGCCTAGGCTAGGATGAGGTTCATTTGCATGTGTTCCATTACACATTCAGACATAGTTACTGGGTTTCTATGACTCTTCAAATGTAGGCTTGATTAGACTAGGTACACTGTTAATTGAGGACATTTTCTCATCTGTGACATTGACGAGGTACATTGATAATTGTGGATATTACCTCATCTGTGACATAGACTAGTTAAACTGATAATTGAGGACCCTTTCTGATCTGTGACATAAACTATGTACACTGAAAATTGAAGGACATTTTCTGATCTGTGACATAGACTATATACACTGATAATTGAAGGACATTTTCTGATCTGTGACATAGACTAGGTACAATGATAACTGGAGGACATTTTCTGATCTGTGACAAAGACTATGTACAATGATAATTTGAAGACATTTTCTCATCTGTGACATAGACTAGGGAAACTGATAATTGGAGGAATTTTTTTTTTGATCTGTGACATACTGTAATTCTGTCTCTTGCCAGAGTATGTCCTGTGCAATGGGAACCTCTCTCACTTATTTTTCATTTCAGGAAGGCAGTTGCCCTATGATGTTTAGAAATAGCAACTCCTCTGACGTGTGATGTGCAGAGAACCATTTCCAAAGAGTTTCACTGAGATTGGGTTGACAAACAATCACCTTCTGCTACAGTAAAACATTCCTCATCTAGCATGTCGCCTCAGCTCTTCCAATGCACTTCCGAGTGTGGAATTTATTTTTATACAAATGGCTAGCAGTGTAACTACATTTCAGGACTTTCTTTATTCTGTCATTAGACTCGGGACAAGATTTTATATTTATAAGGTATGTATCAGTCTAGGTCTCAGAAAGTTTTTTATGTCAACTATAACATCATAAACTTCCAAATCTACCCCTAAAACATGCATTGGGTTAAGGAACACAATGAACCTTTTATTATTTTGATCATTCGTACAAAGAATTTCTCTTCCATCTAACAGATACAGACATGAATTGCACTGCTATTGTGTTGCATCAGTGTCCCCTACTGCATTGCACCTGGACAGAGGGTTCACAATAGTACAGCTTTGTAGCAATTCACAATGTTGCATTTCCAAATACAAAAGAATACCCATCCCCTCTCCTGGAGTTTCTCACTATCAAACATTATGTTCTATTCTTCAAATCAAAACTTATTATAGGCCACATATTTACTGAAGTCATCTTGAACATTTCAACATTTTAAAATATAACCTTTATAGCAAAGATACAGAAGGGCAGGGGATGTTACCATTTGGTAATTAAAAAAACAACAGACTTAAAAATATACATAATGAAAAACGGGACATTACTATCTAACCATGTAACTTAGCTCCGATATGTCCTGAAATGATCACCACTATTTTTATATAAAATATTCATTTTTATTTATTTCTCAATATTTTATGCTATGTTTTAATTTCTGATTATGTGGAATCAGAAAAGGAATGTATTATTCTTTTACTCCCAGGAAATAAAATAACTTACCTTCTGATACATAACCCTGAATATTCTACATTTTCATGAGGAATAAAGTAGCGTATAGGTAAAATTATTGTGTCTGTATTTAGATAAGAAATTAAGTCCTTATAAATATAAAGTTGGTACAAGAACTTACCTTACTGTGAAAGGCAAACTAATCTTGAGTGTCTCCTCTGAACAAAGATGCATCATCATCCTTTCTCATGTGTAGGTCTGATTTATCGACACCATTGCTAGATTTATCATGTAGGGACATGAAAAAAAGTGTAATTAGTCTCTCTTATTATTATCTTATTATAATATAAACTTTGTAGACATCCTGGAAAAATATACTGATACATTTAAACTTCACATCATTTCTTTAGTGGTACATTAATTTGATTTTAAAAGAAATGTTGGAAGGGAGTTCAAAATTGAATTAAGAGTAACTGCTGGTCAAGTTTCATGACATCATTGGGTCCATGACTCGAGGGTGGAAAGTTGGACTCTAGTTATCCACCTGCGAAGTGTGACATATACATGTGCAGACATATATGCAAATAAACATTTAGATGCACACATATTCATACATAAAGGCACACACACTACAAAAAACATACACTTTCAAAGGTGGTTTTGTTTCTTTTTCATTGCTTTGCTTTGCTTTCATTTACTACTAATGAATCATGCCTTTAATTATACCATAAAATCTGAGAAGGGCTGACATATAGGAGGCCAGAGCTTCACATGTGAGAGCTTCAGAGCAGGTAGTACAAGGCTAACATGAAAAACGTGAGAACTTTTCTCAAAATCCTAAGAGCTTGAAATATAGATCAGGGCCTCCCTGGCACACAGTAGGTTATGGCTTTGATCTTCACAACTGAATTTTTTCATTCAAATTTCAGGTACTTCTCTATTGAATGATTTTCAAATAACCAAATTGTGATTAATTTTTAGAATTCGTTTTGTGTTCAAATGTAAATCTCCTAACTCTAACTTTATCTCTGACTTTCTAAACCAGAAAAAGAATAGGAACATTCAATATATCTGGCCTTATATGTTGTATATTTTAATTTTAAATAGCTTTCTTTGTAGCATTATAGTGTTCCTGGGATTTACAGATTACCTCCTTGGAATATTAGGGGATACAGAATTACAACCATTGGGTCAGACCTTCACTGGTTCTTTCACAC
This sequence comes from Rattus norvegicus, assembly GCF_021556685.1. Lineage (NCBI taxonomy): Eukaryota > Metazoa > Chordata > Mammalia > Rodentia > Muridae > Rattus > Rattus norvegicus. The sequence continues at coordinate 9,683,702 of NC_141555.1, forward strand.
AATTTTTCATTCCTCTTTCAGGAGACATAAGGAGCTGTTTCTGAGCTGTGGCTAAGAGTGAGTGTGGATTACAATAGTGTCGACATCCTTCTCCAATGTGAAGCCATACATGTTCCTTAAACACATTCTTGAAAGATAGTTTCCATAATTCATGGAGTTTTCATTAGATAGCTACATTCTTTCATTTTTGGAGGATGTTTTTGAAGACTATTCTGGCATTTATATCAATTGCCATCCCTCTTTCGTGGGAAATTGCTGTTTCTTTCCTTGATGCTTCTAGGAACTGTGTTTCTGCTGTTAGCCAGGTTCATTTTGATCGTCTGTGTTTAGATTTCTTTTTATTTAACATGCCTGACAATTGTTTGGTTGAGTATTATATTGTTCTCATTCTACAATTCCTTCATTGTTTTGCCTGCATACTTTTCTCTTCTTATTTTGACTTTTCCTCCTTTTAGTCTTCTGTAGACCCATAGCTCTTCCACCTACATGGATCCTGGGTATTGCTCATCACTCTTTCTCATGTATAAGCTGTTCTATAGAGTTATTAGTTTTCAATGTCTAAAAGAATAGATTCTAGTTTTTGGTATTTATGAAATTTTCGGAGATCATAACATCTAGAATAACATGATATCCTTACCTTTTCTTTTTATAGTTTTTCTGGAATGATTAAAATAAGCAATTTATAGAGAATAACAAGCACAAGAAAAATGTATATTGTGAACATATTTCTGCAAGAGGTCTCATGTATTGATGCAGCTGAAATAATGAGATTGGCCATTATATCTGTGACTGCTCCCACATCTCCCTTCTCCTTTCCCCACAATGATAGTATTTACTCATTTACTTTTCTTCTCCACTTATATTTGTCTATGCGTTAGTTGTGTGCTCAAATGATACAGTATTCTAGTTAGTTGAGAGAACAATTTTCAGAACTGACTTATTAGCTTCTGCCATGTGGGTCACAGGGATTGATCTCAGCAGTTCAAGCTCAGCTTGGCAAACAACCATCCTTAGCCAGGGAATCTTTATGTAATCCCCATATTTAACATTTCCTAATACTATCTGAGAGCATTTCTATGACTTCAGAATTAGTAACTAGATTATTTAGTGGAAAGTGATTATTTGGGAGTTAATTTTGCTCATTGTAGCCACAGTGCTATAATGCTACCCATTCTTCTATTTTATGCACTACTCATTACATTTTTATGTGTTTTAAAAAACCCTGCTTAGTCAACAAGCACAACCTCTGCTGATAATATTATTTGGCTTTAATATGTTGATGGCTATGTCTCTACATCATTTTATGCACACTGTTTTGGCATACTGATTTCTCTTTAATTTATATTTATGATGCCCATCATGGAGACCCTTTCCTTTGGTTCTTTGGATGATAGTATTTTCCCTGGTATTATTTCATTGAAGACACAAACACTTACTGAACATTCACATATTTATATTTGTACTGTATTTTTTGTCTGGTGATTTGACTATACTATTTATTGTGAGGAAGAAAGTAATCTCTAGTGAAGTAAAAGTCAAACAATGTTTAAAAAATTGACTACCTGTTTTCTTTTTCTCTATCACTTATTTTCATAGTAAGGTACAAAGAAGCCTCTCTCATCCTACTATTTACTCTTTCTTACCTAAAAAATTAATTAACAAATTAATTAAAATTAGTTTAGAACTGTAGCTTTTCTATGCTTATAATACCTAGATGTAATACTTTAGCCATGTGCTTTCTGAACTCTCATGCATACTATAGAGTTAATACATTCAGTGTGCATGAGAACTTCCCAAAAGAGGCAACAAAAATATCTCAGCTGTTAAAGACTTGTGACCCTACCAAAATGTCAATGAAACTGAAATTAGTCACTGTATATTAGGTGTTTGTATTGAAATAGTCACATTTTAGCTCTTTGCAATTCTCTACATCATATCAGGTCTAATTATAATGATAGTGAATCCATCCAATTACAAAATTCACCATTATAGCTAATTCCTTATTTGAATTATTTAACATATGTTTTGGTTTCATCTTCATATTCTATACCAAAGGAAGCATAGTTAGTGCTCTCCTATAATCAAATAGCCACATCGTCTGCGGTAATCTGGTATGTTAGTAAAATATCAAAATCGGTTTCTTTAGTTCATTTACTTTGGAGAGATCTAATCTCAGCAGAAATTCTGAAATTAAATATAAATAAAATAAACAAACGGAGTAAAATATTATTGTTTCTAAAATATAAATGATATAGTAAAATAAGTTATAAAACAGAGAAATAAATCACAAAATTCAAACTCAGATTACCCCCACCTAACACACAGCTCACTGAAAATAAAGACCATGGAACCATTATATAAGTAAGTACCTGTGAGCACATGCTTGACAACACTCTAACTTCTCTCTCTACCTTTACATTAAGGGAGAAGAGGTAATGATTTCCCCTATGTTCCCTGAATTATCCATGGTTCTGGTTAAGATGCAACAAAAAATCTAAAATGCCTGTTTATGGAAGATGAGGTTTTTTTTTTCTTATTTGCATCCTTCATGTATCATAATCGATGAAATTCTAGATGCCTAGTGAAGATGTGTTATATAAATAAATGATGTAGAAAATTCAAATTAAAATTATATTATGTTTATTAGAAGAATTTTTCCACTCAATTTCACAATCCATTTTATAAAATACAGACTCTGTCATACTTCTCCACAGATTCCAGTCAGAATGTATCGTAATACACCACGCTTATTCAAGTGTATTTTTATCTATTTGTATCCATCATTCCCATGACAACGCCCTCAATATATATTTCATATATTGGAAATACCTATCCTGACATTTCTATTTATTAGGATGATTCTATCAAGAAGATACAAGCTTCCTGTTTCTGGCTGCGCCCAGAGATGATATAGTACAATAGCTCTCTGTACCCAAATTCGGTGGGGGAGAAAGCTGGACTCCCAGAATCATGGACAATTCTGAGAACTTAGGGGAAACCATTACCTCTGCTCACATTCCTGCACTGAGAGGAAGCTGCTTAGAGCCCTATGGACACAGGAACCTTGGGAGAGTAAGGGAGGGTATCCTTCCAGTACTACCTGTGTCCAGAGATGAAAGCCAGTGGCCAGGAAAAGTAACACAACTGATAACACAGGTGAGACCAACCCTTCTGCTCCAAGCAACCAGGCTGGAGGCCTCAGGACACAGAAAACTAGAGTAGTCTCGGAGAGGACACTTCCTGTTTCTGCCTGCACCCATTGCTGATCTGGTCCTACATATCTCTGAACCCATATCTTGGTAGTAGAAAAGAAGTCTATAGGAACAGTGACAAAGAGTTTTACAGGATGGTCATGCCACTGTCAGAGACAGCAAGACCATGAAACACCAGAGAAAACCTGATGACAAGAGTCAAGCACAGAAAACTAAGCAACAGAAACCATAATTACTTGGTATCATCAGTGCTCCCTTATCCCAAGAAAGCAAATATTGGAAATCCCAACAAACTGAAAAAGCAAGATGTGGATTCAAAATCGTTTTTCATGATGATGAGAGAGGACATTGAGTAGGGAACAAATAAAACTCTTCATGAAATACAGGATAACACAGGTAAAAAGTAGAAGCCCTTAAAGGGGAAACGCAAAATTCCTTCAAGAATCACAGGAAAAAACAGTCAAACAGATGAAGGAATTTAAAAAATCTAGGATCAATAAGTGGAAATAGAAGCAATAAAGAAAGAACAAAGAGAGACAACCCTGGAGGTGGAAAACCTATGGAAGAAATCAGAAGTCATAAACAGAAGCATCAGAAAGAGAATACAATAGTGCTCCTAATGGAAAACAACCAGGAAATCCAGGACACAATGAGAAGATCAAACCAAAGGATAATGGGTATAAAAGAGAGCGAAGATTCCCATATAAAAGGGCCAGTAAATATCATCAAAAATTATAGGAGAAAACTTCCCTAACCTAAAGGGAGAAATGCCTATAATAATAAAAATATCATAAATTTCTCCAAAAAGATTGGACCAAAAAGAAATTTCTCCCTTCACATAATCGTCAAAACACCAAATGCACAGAGCAAAGAAAGAATATTAAAGGCAGTAAGCAAAAAACTCAGGTAACATATAGAGGCATACCTATAAGTATTACACCAGACTTCTCACCAGAGACTATGAAAGTCAGATCCACAGTGGATTTTATAAAACTCTAAGAGAAAATAAATGCCAGCCCAGTCTATTATCACCTGCAAAACTTTCAATCAGTGCAGCTGGAGAAACCAAGATATTTTATGATAAGCTATATTTGCACAGTATATTTTCACAAATCCTGCCCTATGAAAGATAATAGATGGGATACTCCAACACAAGGAGGGAAATTACACCCTATAAAAAGCAGGAAAGTAATCCTCTTTCAACAAACCCAAAAGAAGAGAGTCACACAAACATAATTCCACCTCTACCAAAAAAATAATAACAGAAAACCACAATAATTATTCTTTAATATCTCTTAGCATCAATGCAAATTCTACAATAAAAAAGACATAGACTAACAGACCACATACGTAAAGAAGAGCTAGAATTTGTTGCATTATGGAAACACAGCTCATTGACAAAGACAGATAGTATCTCAGAATAAAAGGCTGGAAAACAATTTTCCAAGAAAATGGTCTGTAGAAACATCCTGGAGCTTACATTCCAGTATCTAATTCAACCAAAAGTTATCAAAAAAAAAGAAAAAAAGATAACAATGGACACTTCATTTTTATCAGAGAAATAATTCCACCAGGGTCAATTCTCTATCCTGAATATCTATACGCTATATCCAACGGCACCTACATTTATAAAGGAAACTGTACTAAAGCTCAGGCTAACGAAAGAGTCGTGGGAGATGTCAACAAACCACACTCAGCAATGGCCAGATCATGGAATGGGAAACCGGAGACACAGAGAAATTAACAGATTTTGAACAAAATGGAGTTAAGAAATATCTATAGAATATTTCTCCTTGGACAAAAGAATATACCTTATTCTCAGGAACTCATGGCACTTTCTCCAAAACTGATCATACAGTTGGTCATAAAAAGGCATCAACAGATACAAAGGAGTGAAATAATCCCATGCATTTTCTCACACTACCATGACCTAAGGCTGGACATCAATAACAACAAAAATGTCAGAAAGCCCAAATACACATGGAGGTTGAACAATATTTTACTCAGCGATAACTTGGTAGAGGAAGAACTAAAGAAAAAAATTAAAAAAATGTTTTAGAATTTAAGGAAAAGTAAGGCACAACAAACTCAAACTTATGGGACACAATGATAGTATAGCTAAGAGGAAAACTCAAATATCTGAGATTAGGCAAAGTGAAACTGGAGGGAACATACATTAGCAGTTTGACAACAAATAAAAAAGCTCAAAAACAAAAAGAAGCAGATACACCAAAGAGGAGCAGAACACGGGAAATAATCAAACTCAAGGCAGAAATCAACTAAGGAGAAACAAAAAGAACTCTACACAGAATCAATAAAACAAGGAGCTGGATCCAAGGGTAAATCAACATGATAGATAAATCTGAGCTAGAATAACAAGAGGGCACAGAAAAGTATCCAAATAAGAAAATCAGAAATGACAGGGAAAAAAAAAAACAACAGAATCTGCAGAAATTCAAAACATCATCATACCATGTTACTGAAATTTATATTCAAGAAAAGTAGAAAATCTGGATCAAATGATCAATTTTCTATACAGGGAGAAGTTACCAAAGTTAAGTCAGGATCAGATAAAATATCTAAACTGTACCATGAATCCTAAACAAATTAGAAACAATTATTAAAAGGCTCCCAATTGGGAAAAGATCCCAGGACCAGATGATTTTAGTCGAAAATTCTATCAACACTTCCTAGAAACAAATACCACTATTGTTCAAAATATTCCACAAAATACAAAAAGAGGAACACTACCCAATTCCAACGATGAAGCCAGAGTTATGCTTATACCTAAAGTACACAAAGACCCAATAAAGAAAGTGAACTTAAGGCCAATTACCCTTATGAATATTGACAAAAAATAGTCAATCAAATCATTGGAAACCATATCCATGAACACATCAAAATGATCATCCATCACTATCAAGGAGAGTTCTTAACAGGAATGCAAGGATAGTTCAATATGGAATTCCATCAACATATTCCACTAGATAATCAAACTGAAAGAAAAAATACATTTTCATCTCACTAGATGCTGCGAAAACATTTGACAAAATAAAACATACCTTCATAGCCAAAGTCTTACAATGATAGGAATTCAAGGCCCATACTCAACAACAGTAACGTAATGTACAGCAAACCAGTAGCCAAAAATCAAAATAAATGAAGAGAATCTTGAAGCTCTACCTCTATAAACAGGGACTAGAAAAGGCTATTCTTTCTCTCCCTACTTATTCAATATAGTACTCAATGTGCTAGCCTGACCAATTAGACAACAAAAGGAGGACAAAGGGTTAAAATATTAAAGGAAGAGGTCAATATATCACTATTTGCAGGTGATATGATAGTATACTTAAGTGACTCCATAATTTCCACCAGAGAACTACTGCACGTGATAAACAGCTTCAGCAAAGTCCTGGATATAGAATTAACTCAAACATATCAGTAACCTTCTATGAATAAACAGACCAAGAAAGAAATTAGGGAAATGACATTTCACAATAATCAGAAATAACAAAAAATACCTCCGCATAACTCAAACCAGGAAAGGGAAAGTGCCATATGAAAAGAACTTAATTTCTCTAAAACAAGAAAATCTCAAAAGATGTAAAGACTTTTCATATTCATGGACTGGCAGTATTGAAATAGCAAAAATGGTCCTTTGCCAAAAGCAATTTGCAGATTCAATGCAATCCCCAAGATAATTTCAACAAAATTCTTCATACAGTTAGAAAGAGAAATATGCAAGTTCATTTAGAATAAGAAAAACACAAGGAAGTGGAAACTATTCTCCAAATAAAAGAAATTCTGTGGAATTCAACATCCCTAACCTCAAGTTGAATACCCAGCAATAGTGATAAAATTATATGGTATTGGAACAGAGACAGGCAAGTAGAACACCTGTGTTGGTTCATATAGATATCAGCATATAAATTAATGGAAATCCATCCATTCTTATCACACTGTACAAAGCTGAAGTCCAAGTGTAATAAGGGCATCCAGAAAAAAGAGATATACACAAACCAATAGAAGAAAAAGTGGGGAAAAACTTGAACACCTGATAATAATGGAAAATTTCTTGGACAGAACACCAAACCAGTGGCTTATTCTTTACGATGAAGAGTTGACAGATTGGACCTTGGAAAAATGCAAATTGTCTGTAAGGCAAGAAACACTGTCATTATGACAAAATGGCAACTAATATCTTGAAAAAAGATCTTGGACATCCTATATCTGAAAGAGAATTAATATTCAGTATATACAAAGAACTCAAGAAGTTATACTCCAGAAAGTCAAATAACCCTATTATAAATGGGGTACAGATCTAAACAAATAATTTTCAGGAGAAGAATTTTGAATGGCTGAGAAATACATAAAGAAATGTTCAATGTCATTGTTCATCATGGTAATGCAAATCAAAAGATACACCAGGCAGAATGGATAAGATCAAAAATTCAGTTAACAGCAGATGCTGGTCAAAATGTGGATAAAGAGGAATACTCCTCCATTATTGGTAGGATTGAAATGAGGTATAATATTCCGGAAATTACTCCGGACTTTCCTCTGAACAAAGTACATGCTGAGGACTTCGCTATCCCACTCCTGGGCATATTCCCAAATGATGCCCAAACATATAACTAGGATACATTTTGTACTATGTTTATAGCAGCTGTATTCATGATAGCCAGAATGTAGGAAGAACCCAGATGATTCGACTACAAGAATGGATACAGAAAATGTGGTTCATCTACATAATTGAGTGCTACTCGGTAATCAAATACAATGACATCATTAAATTCATAAGCAAATGAATGAAACTATAAAATACCATCCTGAATGAGGCAACCAAATCACACACACACACACACACACACACATACACACACACACACACACACACACACACACACACACACACACACACACACACACACTATCCCAAAACCTTGAATTACCCAACATACGATTCATATCCCGCTTTAAGTTCAAGAAGAAGGATGAACCAAGTGAGGATGGTCTGTATTAAAAGAGGAAACAAAAATATTCATAGGACATGATATGGAGATTATGTTTAGAACAGAGATTGAAGGAATAGCCTTTCTGAGCCTATACCACCTGAGGATCCAGCCCACATACATACAGCCTCCAAACCTAAACAATATTGCTGATGCCAACAAGTGCATGCTTACAGGATCCTGATATAGCTGTCTCCTGAGAGGGTCTTCCAGACCATGACAAATACCAAGGATAATGCTTCCTGACAAACATTGAACTGAGAACAGGGTCACCTTTGGAGAAGATAGAGAAAGTATTAAAGGAGCTGAAGTGCCTTGCAACCCAGTAAGGACAACAGTGGTCACAAATCAGAGCTCCACAGGAATAAAGCACTTCATTAAGACTGCACATGGACAGAATGGTGGCTCTGGCTGCATGTATAGCAAAGCATGATCATGTTCTATACCAATGGGAGAAGCCCTTGGTCATGTCAAGGCTGGACCTTATAGTAAATAGAATGTCATGCTGGGGAGGCAACAAGGGGATGTTTTTGTGGAGGGGAAAACATCTTTGAAGAAGACAGGGCAGTGGAAGAGGATAGGGATAGAGGTCTTATAGATGGAGGCCACACACATACAACCTTTATATTTTTCTATGGCTTTAACAGCTCAATGGCAAGGCCACTTCCTAACCTCCAAGTGGCTAAACTATCCCTCACTGATATTCCCACGTTATTATTTTCTAAAATCTATATCCTATCTTTCTTGCCCTGGACACCATTGGGCAGCTCTCCTTGGTCTGCTTATTCTCATGCTCTTCTATGTCAGCTACTTCTCTGTCCTGAAAGTCTGTCCTGGAGAATCTCCATGCCTTCTTCCTCTCTGGACTTTGTTTAAGCATCCTGAAACTCCTGCTCTGTCTGCTCTGCCGAGACACTGCCTATAAATATCTCTATTTTCCAATCACAACCAACTGAGGCAGGGTTCCTGATTCATAAGTTCAGGACACTATGAGAAGCATGAGAAAAAAAATCAGCTACAATAACTATTTGTATGTGATTTTCTGGGAACAATAATCCCCAAACCAGAGAGAGATACCTCTTAAAGTACTAGAATCATAGAAAATATTAAGTAGACACATAATAATAATAACAATAAATATTAATAATAATATAATATATTAAAATAAAAGTGAAAATTAATAATTATAATAATTATAATAGTAAATAATAATAAAAATAAAATAAACATCATCATCATTATCAAAATCATCATAATCATCAAACCCTAACTGAACAGAGAAATAAAAATACAAAATCTGTGAAGGAAAAAGACAAAGTCACACGTAAAGCTGATCACATGAGACTAACACTTGAATCTTCAATGGATATTCTAAAATATAAATGGGCTTGGATCACCTTTCAAAACGTTTTCAAAGAATACAGATACTAGCCTAGAATTTATTACTGAGCAAATGTATCATTCACATCAAAACAAGAGGAGAAATCTTACATAGCATAATCACCAGGAAGCCATGTCTCTTTACCAATCTTAGTCTAAAGATAGGAAACCGCATTCTGAAAATAATGGATATTCTCAAGAGGACCGAAATGGTAAATAAACCTGTAGTAATTCATCGGAAGGGGGAAAAAGTATGTGGAAACAACAAAATAAAAAAGACCCATAAATACTCCTCAATAATAAGTCTAAGCATAGGGTTTGGGGATTTGCCTCAGTGGTAGAGTGCTTGTCCAGCAAGTGCAAGGACCTGGGTTCGGTCCCCAGATGCAAAAAAAAAAAAAAGAGAAATAACGCTAAGCATTAACTGTCCCACACCAATAATATACAGGCTATCAGTTTGTATAAGAAAACAAGTTTATTTCTCTGCATCCAAAAAGGACATTTGTTTTAGATACAATTGCATACACGTGTTTAGAATGCAATTGCCCATATTCCTTGTTTTCTTTTTTTTTTTTTCTTTTTTTTTTTTTTGGTAAGTATATTTATTGTTTATTAGTTTTTTTTTAATCTAGAAGATTTTCTGTTTAATTGTAAGTATAGAATTTTCATTCAAATGTATTTCTTTTTTTTTTGGAGGGGAGGGGGTTCCCCTCCTCATCTGCCCCTCATTTCCGCCCTTCCCCCAACAATCACATTCACTGGGGCTTCAGTCTTAGCAGGACAAAGGGCTTCCTCTTCCACTGGTTTTCTTACTAGGCTATTCATTGCTACCTATGAGTTTGGAGCTCAGGGTCAGTCCATGCACAGTCTTTGGGTAGTGGCTTAGTCCCTGGAAGCTCTGGTTGTTGGCATTGTTATTCATATGGAGTCTCAAGCCCCTTCAAGCTTTTCCAGTCCTTTCTCTGATTCATTCAAAGGGCATCCTGTTCTCAGTTCAGTGGTTTGCTGCTGGCATTCACCTATGTATTTGCTGTATTCTGGCTGGGTCTCTCAGGAGAGATCTACATCCGTTTCCTGTCAGCCTGTATTTCTTTGTCATCCATCTTGTCTAATTGGGTCGCTGTATATGTATGAGCCACATGTGGGGCAGGCTATGAATGTGTGTTCCTTCTGCCTCTGTTTTAATCTTTGCCTCCCAATTCCCTGCCAAGGGTATTCTTGTTCCCCTTTTAAAGAATGTATGAAGCATTCACATTTTGATCATCGGTCTTGAGTTCCATGTGTTCTATGCATCTAGGGTAATTCAATCATTTGGGCTAATAGCCACTTATCAATGAGAGCATACCATGTGTGTTTTTCTGTGGTTGTGTTACCTCACTCAGGATGATTCCAGTTCCGTCCATTTGCCTATGAATTACATAAAGTCATTGTTTTTGATAGCTGAGTAGTATTCCTTTGGATAGATTTACTACATATCATAAGGCAACATTTTATATGTTAGAAAGTATACTTTTGGGAGAACATTGTTTTTGTAAATTAAATTTATCCGTTTTCATTAGATTTATCTGAATGAATATTATTTGATAATAAGTTTAAAACTTTAGGTAACTATGTGTTTGTGTTTGTGTGTGTGTTTGTGTGTGTTTGTGTTTGATAATTCAACTCTAATATGACCAGGATATTGCTTGAGTGATAATGATAATTTATGGACACTGAGATTTTTGTATATAATATATATATATATATATATATATATATATATACACATATATATATATATATATGTATGTGTGTGAATACATATATATATATATAATGTATATATACTTATATACATGAAAATATGTTCTGTATATTTTTTCAAAGCACTGTTTAGATATGTATACTAGATTAAGCCTTCTAATCTTCTAATTGCGGTTTTAGCTTTTTACAACACAAATTTTATCTTATTAGGTGTCTAGAAAGAAATACATGGAAGCATGTATCATCTCAACTTCAAATATCGGTATACTCAATGTCATATCTTCCCTTTAACAAGATTGTTCATCTTTGATCCATTATATATATATATATATATATATATATATATATATATATATATATATATATATATATATATATATATATATATTTGCTCTATTTATATTAGAAAAGTGTGCTACATTGTATATATGTATTCGTTGATAACTTTCTTCTGTGAACAGATTTTAAGCATAAATGACTTATGTACATTATTATAAAATCTAAGATCATTGATTTTTTTCCAAAATCAAATACCATAATGCATACATATAAGAAGCATTTCCTGACTGTGGCTATTAACAAAAAATATTTCATATGCAATTTCTATAAACTTATTTTGATATTATCCATTAAAGTTTCTTCAAGGAGTTGTCCAACTTTTAATAAAGGGAAGTCACCAATTATGTCAATAATTTTTTAATTCTATATTCCTTTAAATTTTAAAATACACTTTTATTTAAATAAGTCATAACAAAAAGGGAAATATTATATAGACAGCAAAAGAGACCAAAGGAAATAAGTACCAAACTCTAATATTTGTGTCAATATCAGAAATTGCAAATGAAAATTACTGTATTATTAATTTAATGAGACAAGATATCATTTTTCATAATAATTTTTCCTGAATATTTTATGTATTTACAGTTCAAATGTTATTATTTTTCCTTTTTCTCCCATAACATCCCTCCCGTCTTCTGTGAGGATGTTCCAATTCCCACCCATCAACTTCAACCTCAAGTTGAAGCTCTGGCATTACCCTACATCGGGGATACAAGCCTTCACAGGATTAAGGGCTTTTCTTTCTAATGAATTTAGACAGAGCAATCCTCTGCCACATATGTGGCTGGAGTCATGGGTCCCTCAATCTGTACTCACTAGTGGGTGGTTTAATCCCTCGAATTTCTGGTGGGTCTGGTTGGTTGATATTGTTGTTCTTCCTGGGGTTTTGCAAACCCCTTCAGCTCTTTAAGTATACTCTCTAACAACTTCATTGAACCCCCCTTGTTCAATCCAGTGTTTAGCTACAATCATCCTCACCAGTGTCAGTAGGGTTCTGTCAGTGTTTCTCAGGAGACATTTATATCTGACTCCTGTTAACAAGGACTTGGTGGCATGAGCAATAGTGACTGGTTTGTGTGACTGCAAATGGGACAGATCCCCACATGGGGCAATCTCTGGTTGACCCTTTCTTCAGTCCATGCTTAACTCTTTATCCTTGAATTTCCTCCTATGAATATTTTTTCTCCCTTCTAAGAAGGAATGTAACATCTGCATTTTTGTCTACTTCCTGCTTGGGCTTCAAATGACCTATGCATTCTTTCATATGTATTCCACATTTTTGGGATGATACACAGTTCCAACAAATGTATACCATTTGTTTTCTTTTGTGACTGGGGTGCCTCACACATAATGACAATTCTTGGTCTATCCTAAGAATTTTATGCAAACATTGTTTCAGATAGGTTAGAAGAACACAGGTGTGTAAACGTACCATATTTCATTTATTCATTACTATGTTGAGGGACATCTGGTTCCTTTTCAGCTTTTGGATATTATAAAAAAGAAAGGTTGCTCTCAACCTGTAGGATCATGTGCCTTTCTTATATTATGGAGCATCTTTTGGGTATATATCAAAGAAATGGGGTTGTGGTATCCTCAGGTAGTACTATATCCAACTTTGTGAGAAAATTCCAGACTGATTTCCAGAATGGTTATACCAGCTTGCAATCTGACCAACAATGGATAAGAATTCCTATTTCTCCACCTCCTTGCCAGAATCTGTTGTGAATTTCTTATCTTAGCCATTATGAGTGGTGTGCTGTGTAACCTCAGAATTGGTTGATTTGCATTTTTCTAATGGCTAAGGATGTTGATATTCCTCAGTAGAGAATACTTTGTTTAGTGCTATTCACCATTTTTGAAAGGACTATTTGATTTTCTGGAGTCTAACTCCTTGAGTCTTTTTATGGATTGATTTTATCTCTCTAGCAGATGGAAGATTGGTAAAGATCTTTTCTTAACCTATTGATTTTACCTTTTTCTAAATTCCAGTGCCCTATCCCTAACAAAAGGTTTATGAAGTCCCATTTGTCAATTCTCGATCTTGGAGCAAAGGCATTTTGCTGTTCTGTTCAGTAATTTTCCCCACTTTTTCTTCTATTAGTTTAAGATTATGTAATTTTTTTAGAGAGACTTGATCCACTTCATCTTGAGCTTTGTAAAGGGTGATAAGAATTGATTGATTTCCATTCTTCTACATGCTAACCTCCAGTCGAATGAGAACCATTTGTGGAAAATGTTATCGTTCCATTGGATGGTTTCGGTTCATTGTCAAACATCAAGTGGCCATAGGTGTATGCCTTCATTTGTGGGCCTACAACTATATAACATTGATCTACCTGACTGTCTCTTTACCATTCCCATTCAATTTTTATAATTATTGTTGTGTAGTACAGCTTGAAGTCATCGATAGTGATTGCCCCAGAAGTTCTCATGTTGTTGATGAACGTTTTCTCTATCATGGGGTTCTTGTTATTCCAACTGAAATTTCAAATTGCTCTTTCTAACTCTGTGAAGAATTGAGTTGGAATTTTGATGGTGATTGCCTTGAATCTGTTGACTGCTTTTGGCAAGATTGCCATTTTTACAATATTAACCCTGCACATGCATGAGCATGGGAAATTATTCCATCTACTGAGACCTTCTTCAATAGTTTTCTTCAGAGACTTGAAGTTCCTGACATACAGATCTTTCACTTGCTTATTTAGAGTCAACCTGAGGTATTTATTATTTTTTGTGACTATTTTGAATGCTGTCATTTCCTGAATTTCTCCTCAAACTGTTTATCCTTGAAGTAGAATGCTCTGACTTGTTTGTGTTAAGTTTACATCCAGCCACTTTGCTGAAGTTGTTTATCAGCTGAAGGAGTACCCTGATGTAATTTTTGGGATCACTAAAATATACAATCACATCATCTAAAAATCGTGATATTTTAACCTCTTGCTTTCTAAATTTTTCCGTTTTGCCTTGTGTTTTTGTCTAATTTTTGTGAATAAGACTTCCAGTACTATATTGATGGAGTAAGAAGAGATTAGGCAACCTTTTCTAGTTTGTGATTTTTGGGGTATTGTTTCAGGTTCTCTCCAGTAAGTTTGATATTGGCAACGGGTTTGTTTTATTTTTTTTGTGATATTGCTTTTAGTATGTTTAAGTATGATCGTTGAATTCCTAATATTTTCGAAGACTTCTAACTTGAAGAAATATTGATTTTTTAAAATTTTTATCAGCATCTAAAAAGATGATCACTTGTTCCCACTCCCAGGAGTTTAGATAATTGACTCTTCTATATGCAGACATCCAGTTGAACCATAATTTCTTGATAATTCTGTCTTTTTTCAATTTCATGGTTTTAGCACGTTTGTCAAAGACAAAGTGACCATAGGTGTGTGCATTCACTTCTCCATCTTCAGGCTAGGATATCTAGTGAAATTTTCAATTACATGGATGGAGAAACCAAGACATTCCATGACAAAGCCAAATTTACACAATATCTTTCCACAAATCCAACCCTACAAATTATAGTAGATGGAAACTTCCAACACAAGGAGGGAAAATACACCTTAGCAAAAAGTAGGTAATTAATCTTTCAACAAACCCAAAAGATGATAGCCACACAACTGTAATTACATTTCTAACAACAAAAATAACAGGAAGCAACAGCCCATTTCATTTAATATCTCTTATAATCAATGGACACAATTCCCGAAATAAAAAGACATGAACTAAGAGACTGAATACGTAAAGAAGATCCAAGATTTTGCTCCATACAGAAAATACATTTTAGAGATAAAGACAGAGTATCTCAGGGTAAAAGGATGGAGAAAAATTCTAAGCACATGTTCCCAAGAAACAAGTTGGAGTAGCCTATCTAATATTGAACAACATTGACTTACAACAAAAAGGTATGAAAATGATAAGGAAGGGAACCATACTTGTCAAAGGAAACATAATACTAACATGAACTTTCAATTCTGAACAACTATGTTTCAAATGCAAGTACACCTAAATTCATAAAAGAAACATAACTATAGCTCAAAGCAAATATTGCACCACACCAATAAATTGTTGGAGACTTCAATTCTCCACTCTCATCAATGGAATATTTATGGAAACTGTAACTAAACAGATATAGTTAAAATAACAGACGTTATTTTAATAAATTAAAAAATCCAAATGGATTTAACAGGTATTTAGGTAACATTTCATCCTAAATCAGAAGAATATACCTTTTCCTACGCACCTCATTGTAACTTCTCCAAATTTGACCACATACTCATTCACATAACAGGCCTAATTGATACCAGAATATTGAAATAATCCTATGCATCCTATCAGATCACCATGGACTAGGGCTTCTCTTCTATATTTTACTATTTTTGTATTTGTTTAAATTATCGATGATTTATTTATGTGGTATTTTTGAAACATCATCTTTCTTGATAGATTGTCATTATGCAATAAAGACTGGGTTAAACCAAGTGGTAGTTCTTCCATTTTTGCCTCAACAGTAGCAAGAGTTAGCTCTCCATTCCAATCTTGGTTTATGTACTACATTTTGAGTTAACTCTTTGTGCATACAATGCACTTAGTGTTTTCCTGTTTGTTTGAATATATATTTGTATTAACTAACCTAACAAATTTGTAATTTTATAATGAAATTTTTAATTTCATAACTTCTGACTATAAATTTGATCTCATTTAGCTTATATTTTTTCTCCATTTTAAATGCATTTTTTCTTTGTGAATAATTTTCCCTCTTTATGCATGTTCGTGCCTTTATGGGATTTTGTTATTGTTCATCAATGGAAAAAATTCAATTTATTCACAGCAGCAGTCATATATGAAGGAGAATACAAGAGTTAATTAGCTATTTCAATAGGATGGATTACTTATTAAAAATAAGAATCTCTGAAACAAAGAACAGTGATGAATTTCACACTACCCTTCCCCAATGACCCCAGGATGCAATAATGCCAGGTAGTATGCTGTGCTCATGTGGTGGTGGGAAATAATTTATGGAAGAATAAAACCACATACCACAGAAAATTTAAAGAATCCCTTTCCCCCTACACACAGATACATAATGGGATTATAGGGTGGTCAAAAATATTAATTGAAGCAGAAGTAAACAATTAATAATAATTTAATAACTTAACATTTAATAATAATACAGAAGAGTTATGGATTGTCACTCACTTCCCGTTTGCTTTTAACCCTCTCTCTGAAGTCAGGAAATATGAACATTTCGATTTTCCAAGAAGAAAAATTCATCGGCAGGTATATGGATGTCCTGTGGACCGAGTGACAAACTGAAATATGTGAGGGCAGAGGAGGTGGAGACTGTCTCATTCCACAGAGCAGAAATGTGTCTGCCCAAGTAAAGAAGGGATAAGGCAACCATAACAGGTAAACTAGTTCTCATAAAATTAAGCTTATTTACATTATTCTTAACTATACTAAATTCAAATAACTTTCCAGCTCAATCTTCATTTTGAATGATGCTGATCTATCCTGCAATGTGTCTGTACCTTCTTCTCTTCCTAGTATTGGCTTTCATCATGGGGATAATAGATGATTGTGGCTGCATAGGTGATGTTTTTATTTCTATATATCACTCCTTTTACCTACTATATGTGTAGTAACATTTAAGGAGTTTCATTTGGAGAAGGTATGTATGATTGATCTAAAATATATGGTTTAAAACTCCATTGAGATTATTTAGAAAATATCAGGTATCCATTCTCTGTAAATAATTGCTTCTTTCATATGATATAGATACAATAAAATTTTATTCTAGAAAAATAATTCTCTATAATTTTAATATCTAAAGATACAGAAGAACATTAAGATAATGTGGAATATTAGATCAGATGAACTGCATGTTCATTTATTTAAGAATAACCAAAATCATTGAGTCGTTTCTGGAACATAATATAGAAACAAAATACAAAGCATTGAACAAATAGTGGCAGAAGAACAGGGTCATTTTATTAAAGGTAGCTTACCTTTAGATCCACGGTTTTCTTTTATTTAGTAAAAATCCTATTTAAATACTCATCTTCAGTGTTTTTCATCCTGTCATTGACTCTATTTTCAAAGCTCTATCCCATAACTAGCATGATTATTAAATTTAAAAACAAGAATTTTGCGTGTGTCACTCACTTTCTGAATTTCCTTATTTGTGGTTTATTCTGTTCCCAATGGCCATGACGTGTTGAAGTCAGGAAGAATTTCTGGCTCATTTGATGAAAAATTTCTGAAAGCATATATTATTCATAGTTGTAAAATGATGTGCATATGTTTAATAGTACTAGATATTATAGTTAAAAGTCATCTGGATAAGGGATTTTTGCATGGATATCATAATACGCTAAAATACTAAAAAGAAAATGTAGAAGAGCTAGATATTTATTAAATATTTTTACTCTTCTAGAGTTTGTAACTTTACAAATTATGAGCAAATCACTTTTTTCTGTTATATTCACATTCATGAGCTATTACATTCTAATCAAACAGCTGTGTCAGCTCCCATAAATTTGGAATAATGTTAACTGCAATCCAAAATGTTTGCAGTAAGTAAATGGCCAAATTATTTGTCCACATGTACTAAACAAGCATCTAATGTAAGCATAGGTTTGCTCTTAGTGAAATAAGAACTACCAGATATAATGGGAAAAATAATCTATTAAAGTAAATTTTTTGTTATAGAACAGCTATTAATTCATGGTCTGAGTAATGGCTTAAATCACCAAACCTTGAACAGTAAATAGGAATTTTTAGTGAGTTAGAGGTTCTCTCAAGCATCTCCAAGTAAATCGATCTAAAATATATTTCTTTAAAATTCTCCTAAATACACTTATCATGAAATATTGCACATCACAGTACATAACTCCAACATATTTTCATTTTTTCAAAGCAATACATTCTCTTTCTTTCTTCCGGCCCTCCCCATAATCAGTCTACTACCAAACAACTTAAATTTCCAACATAGCTGTCTGATATGAATCTTTTTCTTTATCATTGACACTACTTCCTGATTGACTTCAAAAACATCCTTCAAATCATTCTGTGTATCATTTCATAATACATAAGTAACCAGAGTCCCTTAGTATGTACTTAGAGAGTTATGCAAACTTATTTCTAACTATTCAATGATTTCTTAGACATTTTCCATAAATAAAAATTTATATCTTTAATATTGTTTCTGTAAGCTCATATGTGATATCTAAGCTTCAGCTTTATTTGGTCCTCCCTTCCATCACTTAATCTATAAAAATTCCTTTCACATTTACTTTTTGTATACATCAAGCTCTTTTCCTTTTATTGACCTCATATTTATAGTAATATTGCCCAAAATATAGTTCAATTATTTTTCATCTAATTTAACTCAGCTGTCACTTCATTAGGACAATCTCCATGACCTTATTTCTAAGATAGATTCTTCAGTTATTTGCATACAATCAACTCCAACACACTGATTTATGCATTCATTTCTTTCTTTTTATTATATCATAATGAAATTTTTATAAGATAAAGCTCATAATACTTGTTATTCATTCCTATTCTATACCAGTATTTTGGAGTCTGGTACATTAATGGAGACTATTATTTATTACATGATTCAGTAATGTGTAAAAATAAACTTTATACTATTCTTCGTTTTAATGAATATGCATTCCATGCATTGGTTAAACCATCATGAAGTATTTATGAGAGTTCTTCAATATATTACAATTCAATGACCTAGATGACACTGCCTAAATATTTTTATTTGTCAACAATAGTCTATTTCATATTCAACAGCAGTGCATTGTTGACTGAGCAATTATCTCAGCTAGGAATACTTTTGACATGAAAGAAAAAGATACCGAATTTTAATTGATAGCATCCATGTAAAAATGCCAGATGCCACCACTTCTGGTCCCATCTCTGAAAATACAAAGAGATGATCATTCCTAGGGGCTTACAGGTCACGGAGTCAAAGTTCATTTGTGGGCTGTTTCAGTGAAAGATTCAAAACCAAGAGGACCCAAAGCTGTGTTTAAAAAGCTGCACCTGTACCTCATCTCTCTCTACCCATATCCCACCTAGAAATGGCTGGACTTCCAGGAGTGCAGACACACTTGAGATTACAGGAGAGACTACCACTTTTTAGGGGGAACTACCTGGAGCCCACAGAACCCAGGAACAGAGGGGCAGACTGTTAAAGGATACTTCTGGTTTCTATCTATTCTATGTCGCTGAACCTGATCCACAGCTCTTGACACATAGACTTTCAGGAGGATCAATCCATTGTCAGAGACAGTAAAACCAGCTAACCCCAGAGATAACAAGATGTCAAGAGGGAAGTATAATAGCCTAAGCAATATAAACCAAGTTTTCATGACATCATCAGAACCCAGTTCTCACACCAAGACAAGGCTAGGATACCCTCAACACAACAGAAAAGAAAAAGAAATGTTTGTACTTCAAATCACTTAACATGATGATGTTAAAGGATTTTAAGAAGGAAATAAATAATTCAATCAGAGAAATACAGGACAACAAATATAAAGAGATAGAAGCCCTTATAGGGAAAACACAAAAATCCCTTAAACAATTACAGGAGACCTTAAGGAGACTATAGGCAACTGACTGAAACTAGAAAATATCATCCTGGTGGAAGTAACACAAACACAAATAAACGCACATAGAATGTACTCACTTGTAAGTGCAAATTAGCCTAAGAGCTCAGACTATCCACAAAAAACTCATAAACACTCTGGAGTTCAACAAGAAAGGATAAAGAAGGTCTGCTTCAATCCCAATTAGAAGGGGGAAGAAAATTATCATGGGAGGCACATGGAGGAAGGACCCTGTGTGGGAGAGCGGAGTTAAATGGAAAAACAGGAGAGCAGGATAAGATGTGGGAAGAGACAGGAGAGAAGCACAGAGGACCAGTAGAATGATTATAGAAAGAAGGAACATTGGAGGGTGGGGGTAACGTCTAGAATGACCCAGATACTAAGTATCAAACAGGTTCCCTGGACTCAACAGTGATGACATTAGCGAACATCAACAACAGTGAAATTGAACATGAAGACACCACTTTCAGTAGATAGACATGACCACAGTGTAAGGATGGGACCACTTACCCATCTCTTATTAAATCAGAGTTATCCATGTCTATTGAAATGCAGGAGTAAATATGGAGCAGAGGTTGTAAGAAAGGCCATCCAGAGATCTGCAGACACCAAAATGGACACTGTTGCTGATGCTGAGCCGTGCTTGCAAACAGGAGTCTGGTATGGCTGTCCTCTGAGAGGCTCTGCCAGCACCTGACTGATACAGATGCAGATATTCACAGCCAACCATTGAAATGAGCCTACAGATCCCAATGTAAGATGTAGGGGAAGGGATGATGGAGCTGATGGAGACTGTAATTAACAACAATATAAATTTACCAGAACCCTCAGGGCTCCCATGGACCTAAGCACCAACCATAGATTATACATGGTCTGGTATCCTACATATGTGGCAGAGGACTGCCTCATCTCACATGAGTGGAAGGGGAAGCACTTGGTACATTGGATGCTTGATGTCCCAGAGAAGAGTGATTCTAGAGGGGTGAGGAAAGAATGAAAAGGTCTTACAGAGTCACCCTCTTAGAAATGAAGAGGAGGAATATGTGGAGGTGGTGTTTATGGAAAGGGGGTAATACTTGAAATATAAACCAATACAATGGTTAAAAATACTACTAAAAGAGGAGTGGTATTTTCCATACATTACTTTACTGCACAGGTGTGCTTAGAACATTTATTGTTGCCTAGATGCATATTTCTTCCTACAGTACCTGATATCTTGTTTCTCTGAGGAGTGTAGCCTTAGATCTTCCTCCTCATTCAAAGAAGGCTTGACTCCTTTCTCCAAGCAAGGGCGTTTGTAGATATGTCTGTAAAAGGCAGGAGGCAATTGTACAATCTAATTGGGGGTCACCAATAGAATTATTTACAAGCAAAGCTTGTAACACAAACAGTTTGTGTTTAATCAACTTACCAGTATTGAAAGCATCACAGGACTTCTGGCCAGGCAACTGCATACAATGTCAAGAGACATTTACAATTTCAATATATGTGACTAGAGAAAATACTTTCCATTGTGTAGCATACTCAATATTTCAAAAATATCATCACGGAAAGAATATTAAGAGCTTTAGGACAAAAAAATAATGAGACATCAAGGTAGAAGCGTCACAGTAACACCTGAAACTCACATGGAATTCTAATATCAATCCCATGCATTTATGCTCTATTCAAATCCTATCACATGTTCATTCCCTAACACAGTCAACCAATGATTTTCTAGTCCCTGCAGTCTCTGCGGAGGAAGGGTCTGGATCAGCCTTTCCCATTCGGTTATGAGGTTCCAAGACACATCACTGCACCAAAGCTGGTGTAAGAGGCGCTTGACAGCACAGACTCCTAAGCACACTTTGCCCTTTCCATTCATGTTGCTCCTTCAGGAATCAGTTGTCACGACGTCTGACAGTGTGCACAAAACAGGTAGCACTCCGGACTCAAAGGAAGAGAGTCGAAATGGTTCCTCCTCATTCAGAAATCTTGGATGATCGCACCGCTACTACAAGTAGAACTGACAAGTGAGGCATCTCCTGGGTGGGCTGTGCAGATCTCGCGACTGCCCCGTGCAGACCTGGTGACTGTCCCATTCAGAACTCGCAACTGCCCCATGCAAACCTCAAGACTGCACCATTCAGGCCTCTCTACTGATTCGTACAAACTCGAGGACAGCCCCTCTAGAGCTTTGGTTGTTTCCTGAGATCAATGGTCACTAGAGATTTCCGTGCTTTTTCTTATGGACTTGTCCACTGTTCTCGGGAGAGAGAGAGAGATAGAGAGAGAGAGAGAGAGAGAGAGAGAGAGAGAGAGAGAGAGAGAGAGAGAGAGAGAAACTCAAAGGATACAGTTCAAGTGATGCTCACCAAGAGTCACCACTGCCAAGTACTTTCACTGCCCCTTCACGTGGTAGTGTTTAGAGATGACAGAGAGCCTCATCCCGGACTTTACCCTCTGACAATGCACCAACAATTTCCCAGCCTCCATGGCCTGGAACCCCTTCAGAGTCTCCCAAGATGATTATAACACCAGAGTGCAATGGGGGAATCAGTTGAAGGATTCCCAGCCTCCACAGACTGGAAGCCCATTCAGTGTCCCCAAGCGGATTATAACACCAGACTCCAATGAGGGAAGAACTTGAAGGGTTCCCAGGCTCTGCCACTTGAGAACGCCTTCAGTGTATCCCAACAGGATTATAACATCCTACCCCAACGGGGGAAGCACTTGAACAGCAGAGACCCGAGCGACTTTCCACCTCCCGGACTACTTAGACGGACTCACCACAAGTTCAGATGCTCAAAACACTATGAAGACCAGAGATTCAAAAAACCTGATGCTCGTGTTACAGAAATGCTTCAGAAACTCAAAAATCATATAAAGGCTTCAGTCAATAAGAGGGCCCTAGACCCCAGAGGGGAACTGACAGAGAAGAAGAAATGGACAGTTCCACTTCCACTGAGGGTTCCTGAGGCCATGAGTAATCCACTGACCAAGGATAGTAGATTACTGAGTAACTGACTGGCATAATATATATGTCGTATGTATGTGGTATGTGTATAGTATATATGTGTGTAATATGTGTATATATATGTAGTATGTATGTATGTATGTATGTATGTATGTATGTACACCAATGTGCAGTGACCCATGGGGATCAGAAGAGGGCATCAGACTCCCTAGAGTTGGGGACCATCTGATATAATTGCTGGGATCTGAACCCAGGTCCTCTGAGAGGAATGCAAACCATCTTAACTGACATTATTTCAGTTTCCCATCATTTGTGAAACATCTTACCATCCATTGTGTCTTGTACAATGCAGTGTTCTTTTCTTAGTGCAATGGTGTCCCTTCACTCAGATTGGGTTTTGATGGTCTGTTGAACATGTAAGTCCGGCATGGCAGAAGGATAGTGTGGGGGGAAGGGGCTGCTCTGATGCAAAGTGGGACATTGCACTAATTGCCTCAGTCACTGTCTCTGCTGGCCTGGACTCTGCAGCATGTGCCTTGTGCAAAGCCAACAGCTTTCGGTGTTGCCTGAGCTGAGAGCCCTTGCAGCCTCATCTGTACATGCACAGGGCATCAACTTGAGGGATCCCTGAAAGGAAATCCCTGATAAAAATTCTCCAGTGCTTACTAGAACCTCAGGCTAAAGCCCAAACACGTGGTTGGGAAATAAAACCAGCTCCCAGTCAACCACAGCCTGACATCGGGTCCCATCCATCCTGCCTGCCATTCAGCCCACTAACGCTTCTATCCTCATAGGGTCGATGATCATATTTGATTAGGGGCCCAGCCCATTCCAGTGTGGCCTTCATTATAACCACTTACATCTACAAGGACTCTACATCCAATGGATATCACAGCCTGAGCAGCCAGGAGTTAGGATGAAAAGAGAGGCTTGTGCATAAGCTAGACACTCACCCTGTCTGAGATACTGACTTACTTTATTAATGATTAAAAAATGTATGAAAATTAGAGAAGTTCGCACCCAAAGAATGGATTAGCACTTTCATGTTTATAATTCCTTCACCTGCTCTCTTTAAGCACCTACTACCTTCAGGGACTCAGATAAGCCAGAATTAATTCCCTGTTTACACTCTATATAAGGCAGAAAACTGCTACACTGAGACTTTAGGAAACCTGTGGAGAGATCAGTTCAGGAAGCCAGATGCCCCAGACAAGACCTTCGAGATGGGTCTTCACAGAGATGGCAGATTTGGAAAGACAACAAGGTTGAAGACATGATGGCTTTCTTGCTAAGGAATTGGAGACCTGCCCTTCAGAGATGATGGCTTCAAAGAATGAAGTCTTCAAGCACCTCTACTTGGAACAAGTGCTTGTTCCTATGGGGGTAGGGCGGGGACAGCTGCATTTCAACTCAGGCACTGGAGAGTCTATGGGTCCAGAACTTTATGAAACGGCTCAGTGTGGGATGACTTTGGTGGAGAACCAGTTCCTTCCTCACTTCAACTAGACCAAGGAAGGATGCTCTGCTCTGTCTCCCTGCCTTGGAAAGACACCTTCATCCCTGTTGTTCATGCATAAGGCTTCCTATGGTCCTCACCTGTTTTCTTCTGAGTCAGCTGAGGTATGTTGACATACATCATTTTGTGTGAGCTTTCCTCAGGAGCTCTAAACCCCCAACCCGTTCTGTTTACTCCATCTCTATTTTTCTATTTAGCTTGATTTTTTTTTCTTCAACAAAACATGAGCAGGAAGTGAATTTCTCAAATGACTAATGCTTGCACTCTTCTAAAGTTGAGGTCCAGGTGAACAAAATGAATTGTGGGCACTAACTCACACAGACAGATCTTTATGCCTATTTTCTTGGGGTTTGATGATGTTTAAAATATGAGGTTTTGGGGCAGGAAATTACAAAATGGTAGCAACAAAGATCCATCGTGTGTCTCTGTTAAGATTTGTTTTATTCAAAGTGACAAATGCTCCACCCATGACTCCATATTTAAGGAGGTACAGAGGTGAGCTAGGTCCATCAAGTGATGGGATTAGGACCCAGGGCTGGTGGTTGTCTTCCCCAGTTTGTCCTTCAAATATATCTTGCCACCAACCTATTACAGCTGTGGTTCACAACCTGTGTGTGGGTCACGATCCCTTTGACAAACTTCAGTCTCCAATATGATTACCTACTATGATTCATAACAGTAGCAAAAATACAATAATGAAGAAACAACAAGAATAATTTTGTCATCAAGGGATGTAACAACATTGGAAATGTGTTAAAGGGTGGCAGCATTAGGAAGGTAGATCACTTACTTATAGTCCAAGAAAGAGAGTGTAGCTATGGGACAAATAAACAAAATACAGGATTTCCAACATGCCAGTAACATGGGATAAAATGCAAGCTGGGGAGATAGTTTTTTGGGAAGCAGAACCTGTTGTGAAATTATCAGCACCTGCATGACAGCCCATAACCCATGATTGGAAGGATAATGACAGGAGACATGGAGGGTCCCATGGTCCCAGCCACATATATAGCAGAGGATGTCATTGTCTGGCATCAATAGGAGGAGAATACGTTGGTCCTTTGAAGGTTCATTTTCCCAGTGTTGGGGAATGACAGGGAGTTGAGGTGGGAGTGGGTGGAAGGAAGAACACCCTCATAATAGCAATGAGGGCTGCTGAAAATAAGTATACAAAAATAGACTCTAAGATAGCTACATGTGATACTCTCCTTGATTGTATTGTCAATGACATGAGGTTTTGTTTCTTACAAAGAGAATAGATCATCAAGAGTCTATGCTGACCATGGACACACCAGGTCTGTTTGAAGGTCCATGACCTCTCCAGGCTCTGTGGATGGAGCCAAGAGAACCCTACTGGGCTCAGTGAAGCACTGACTCTAATTCACATGGCCCTGATATGAAGAGGGAGCATATTGATTCTTCTTGTTGTTGCTATGACAAAATACAAAGGAAAAACTTAACTAAGAAAGGAGTGCTTGTTGACAGGAGTCTGATATGGATGTCTCCTGAGAGGCTCTGCCAGAGCCTTACTGATACAGATGAGGATGCTCACAGCTAATCATTATTAGACTGAGCACCTGGACCCCAATGGAAGAGGAGTTAAAGAATGGACTGGAGGAGTTGAAGGGGGTTGCCACCCCATTGGAAGAGCAACAACATCAACCAACCAGACCCTCACACCCCAGAGCTCCCAGAGACTAATCCACAAACTGAAGAGTACACATGGAGGGTCCCATGGCTCCAGCCACATATATAGCAGAGGATGGCATCGTCTGTCATCAATAGGAGGAGAAGTCCTTGTTCCTCTGAAGGCTCATTTCCCCAATGTTGGGGAATGCCAGTGTGTTGAGATGGGAGTGGGTGGGAAGAAAAGCATCATCATTGAAGCAGGGAGAGAGAGAATGGGAGAGAGGGGATCCAGGAAAGGGGATAACATTTGAAATTTAAATACATAAAATTCCAATAAAAAAGAGACAGGAAGTGTTTATTTTGACCCATTGTTTTAGCTGGTACCATCCATCATGATTGGGAAAGCATAGCAACTCGAGTGTGATGGTCACATTGCAGACCTGGAGGGTGTTCAGCTTTCTTTCTTTCGTTCTTTCTTTGTTTACTTGTTTTAAATTCCATATATAGGTGTTTCCCTTGCTTTTATGTATCTGTATAAAAGATACATATACAGAAGCCCCAAGAAACTTCAGGAAAAAAAGAAGGTATAGCTGTCAATAAGAAATGGGAGCCCACAGGGCTCAAGTCGGTTTCCTCAAGACCACATGTGTATTCATCAAGACAAGAGACAGGAGCAGGGCACAAAACTCAACAAGAGTAATCAATGCTGGTGAGGCACCATGTTGGTGCCAGGGTCTGAACTCAGGTCCTCTGCAAGAGCAGTAACTGTTCTCAACTACCAAGCCACCTCTCCAGTCACACACAATCATTGTTTATACAAACCCCCAAACACAGCACCACTTGATGTGTGTAAACACGAATACTAGACTTGCGGTGTGATTTATTTGTTTGAATGTTCATTCAGTGTGATACAAACACTCTTGTATTCATAAATTTTGGCATAGCCATTTTCACTTGGAGGTTCTCTCCATTCTCAGCTTTCATGTTTACATACATCTTCAAAAGAGGAACTACCCTGACAGCCAACCCCTGCCTCCCCGCCAATTGTAGCTATGCCTGCCTTTCTTCACTAAGTTAAACACCACCTCAGACTCTACTCTTTCATTTTGTTCAGTGTAGTAGACTCTCCAAAACCATAAAATGGAATCCCAGATGCAGAGGGAAGAAGTTTTGCTGTTTGTTACTTTGTTTGCTTTTAGTTGCTTTTTTCCCACTTCCACTGGTTTGAACTTGTGACCCATTCAGTGGCAGGTACTTAATTCAGCCAGCATGTTGAGAAGGGCTGTGGGTGGTATGTGATAAAAGGAAAATTGCTGGAGAGAACTCACTGGGATTTTAACAATAAATACAAAGTGTTTATTGACTTGATTTTTCAGTTACACAAACTGCTGGACGGCACTGACTCCAAATAAAACTTCACAGCTGACAATTTGCTTGACGGAAAAAAAAGCTTTAAAGACAAAATTGATCCAAAATAAGCCCTAAGTGGTAATGATTGACCCTTTATAAAGAGAAACAGTAATTTAAAAAAGAAAGATGATTTTTATTTTTTTGTTTAACATTTCATATACTTATATAATGAGTTTTAGTCTTTTCCTTTCTGTATTTCCCTTCCCAATTCCCCTCCCTCAACCCCCTCCCACATTCTCCCATCCCATCCTTCAGTTTCCCCTTGCTTCCTCCCTCATCCTTCTCCATCATCCCCTCTGTCAACCCCTTCTCTCACTCCATTCCATTTCCAATTGTCACCGATATTTTGAATAAGTCCCCCCTCCTATTTCATGTCTCTTTTCTGCGTGTAATCCCTACATTTATTTAATTACATAAATACAGAGGAATTCGACAAAACAACTTATCTATGGGGACAGGAATGAAGAAGGGATGAAGTAGAAATTTCTGGTTTTTTTGGAGATTCAATTGTGTCATGGATGTTGTTCAGAAAACTGTCTTAGAAGAGGATGTTTTGCTGAGAACAAATACATGGTGTTTTTGGTAGCTGCCTGGTAAAAGGGCTTGTGATGTTGAGAAAGGATAGGAGTATAATCCTGGACAATAGTTGGCAACACCATGGCATTGTCTTGCCTTGCCACTCTTCGCTGATGCTCAATGGACTTTGATGAAACTGGTCTTCATTGACCATGCTGTGGCATTGTTTCACCTTTCATTCTTCAATGACCATTGTTTGTCATGGCTTTGTAGAGAGAAAAGCACCAGAGAACTTCTTGTGGTGACATTGCGGTGGCTTCTTGCTGCCTCCTCAAACCCAGGCCAATTGGAAGAGCTCAGCAATTTCTTCTGGGTTGAACTGTCCTTGGTGATTTGTGAATGGTGTTTGCAAGTAGATCGACCTACCTCTGCTGATTCATGTCAACTGAACTGATATCCTGATGATGAAGGTTTAAATTGCCCCAGAGAACTGTTTGTAAGCAGGTCCACATCGTCCTTTGTTTGCCCTATTATCCTTTCCTTTCCACTACCTCTGGTGGGTGGAGGGCTAAAAGAAGGTTAAGGGGTTTAAGATCTCTTACTAAAGTAGGTCTTGAAAAATCTACGCCTGTAGGATAGAACTCCTCCTCCAATAAATTTTGATTGCCAAGGGAGGGGAGGGTGTTTATGGCCTCTCCCATCTGTAATGAAGTGTTGAGGGCCCTAGTCTTGTGCCCATGACCATAGCCGCAATACGTTTAAGAGTTCAATGCTAAGGTCCAATCTTATAGATATCCTTCTGCTGTCCACTTCACCATCTTCTGTTTCATATATTCCTTCCACCCACTCTTTCATGATGTTCTCTGAGCTGTGGAGGAGAAGACTTTGATGTGCTATTTCCACCTGAACAGTTCAACACCACTGATTCCTAGCACTTTATCCAGATGTACTTCTCTGCCCATGGTAGTTATAGGCTTCTTCTCTGATGAGAGCTGAGTGCAACGCTGATCTGTAGATACAAATATGGATGTTTGGAAGGAAGTTCGACAATGTATTTAGCATTAGGTTCTTTCATAGGGCCTATATCACCCTAACCATAGTTTCTTGACGAGTTTACAGAACCTGGTGTGTATTCCCTCGTGTGTAATATGCCTCGTATCAAATTGGAAAGCCACTGGTTACTCCCATGACTGTGATGCCACTAACACATTAGGGGCGCATCTTGCCTGTCATTTTAGCTTGAATGGTTCACCCCCGAGTAAGGTTGTAGATGATTTTCTCCCCTAGAATCCTACATAACACTTTCTTGAACAATGAAGGCTATCCATTATAGAGGATGCTTCCACCTCAACTTCACATTGACACTTCTGTGACCTGTGACCAAAAGGATTCTGTGTCCTCAGAAATAGGGTCTTACCATCAAGTTCTGGTGGGCTACGAGGAAGAATGTCAACAACCTCTAAAGTTGTGAGGGGTTTTGTGATCTCGCTGGTCAGCAACTTTCAGGAAGACATCCCACATCTGGCACCGTGATTTTTGCTTAATTTTGGTTTTCTGTTGCTCTGATGAATACACTCACCAAAGCCAACCAGGGAAGGGAAATCTTTATTTCATCTTATCTGTTCCAGCCCATCATCAAGGAAAACCAAGACAGAATTGTGAAACAGAAACTACAGAGACTTCTCACTGGCTTGCTTCTAAGCTCACATTCAACTACCTTTACAGAATCCAGACCCATCTGTATAGGGCGGTGCTGCCCACAGTAGATCAGGCACTCCAACATCAGATAATAGTCAAGGAAATGCCATCTAGACATAGTCAAGGTCAATCTGATGGAGGAATCTCCTCAACCGAGGTTCTTTCTTCCTAGACTAGCCATCAATGACTAGACTAGAAATCAATGAAAATAAAAAAAGAAAAGAAATCAATAGCTTCAGGGGGAGCATGGCGTTTCCATGGAGGGTGCCTCCATTTGAACTCAACAGTTGATCTTGTAGATATATTCTGTAACACAACGTTTTATAAGCCCTCTCACCAAACCCTGTTCTAACCTAATCACCTAAGGGAGATGGAGTAGAAAGTATATTTTAAAAAAAATAATTGGAGAAGAAAGAAATGCTTCTTGGAAATAACACAAGAAAGGAAGCATTTCTGCATCCTAGATGCTTTCCTTGAATCATCTGTGCAAAGATAATGAAAACCGTTATGTTCCAGGTACAATAATGTCCAATGTTACAAATCATATAAATAATACTGCTTATCATTCATAAAACACATTGGCACTAATCGTTTTGATGTGTTTTTCTACCTCACTCCTAATGTAGATCTGATGAACTGGAATTGTTTGCCTGCTCATTTACACATGAGGGAAGTGAGGTTTAAACGTCGAGACAATTTCACAATACTCAAATGTAATACATGGAAGAGTAAGACAGCTGCAGTTTCTCTGGCTTCATGGCATGGCCTTGTGAGAAATGCAAGTCAGGGTACCTTGGCAGGGAATTCCAAAGATCCGTACATGGCAGCTGAAAGTTGTCTTGGATGCAAGACTGGGAGTAAGGCTCAAGTCAGCCAAGCCCCAGCTCAGGTTTACTTTAATACAACAGCTGAATAGGTTAGAGTGCGAGGAGACTAAACTAAACATCTGGGAGTCCTCAGCAGATTGTATAGATCCAGGGCTGACAGTTCATAATTATATTGGTCTTTGTGGGGGTGGAAAGGAACACTTATTTAGATCCCCACCTCCTACTTTGTGCTACTGCAGTGGAGGTAATGCCTTCAGTCCAAGGTTTTTTGTTTTGTTCCTCTGTGCGTGTGTGTCTGTGTGTGTGTGTCTCTGTGTGTGTGTACATGCATGCACGTGCAGTGTATAATGTAGGAACTAATCCATTTCTCTTCTACCTTATTCATTGAAGCATCATTTCTCAGCCAAACCCAGAGTTCACTAATATGACTAGTCTTGACAGCTATCTTGCCCTGGGGATCTGCCTTATCTCTACCTCCCTGGACTCGGATTCTATGTGAGCCACAAAGCCTACCCATCATTTACTAGAGACCTGTGAGCCATCTCATTAACTGCTAAGGTTCAATTCCCAGTGTTGGACCCATCTCCTTTACTTTTGTTTTCTTATTTTTTTTTGTCTTGGTCATAATATCAGAACCAGGTTCAGGTATGACTGGCTCACTCAAACACTCACTCAAATCCCTCCACACAAATGTGTCCTAATAAGGAGGAGGACCCTGATGACTCTCTGTTCTGTAAAGTCTTACCTTAACAGATGAGTTAAAGGATGGGATTATTCTAGTAGGTGATTGTGGATGCTGTTGTTGATGTTGAGGGAGGCTGGCAAATGAGGGGCCACAGCTGTGTCACTTATAATAACAGATACAAAGCTGAGTGTGGTAGTGCTTACCTATATTCTCAATACTCGCAAAGATCACAAGTTCAAATCCAGCCTAGGCTACATAGTAAGTCCAAAGGAAGCCTTGGCTACAATGTAAATCCAAGGCCAGCCTGGGCTACAGAGTAAGTCCATGGTCAGCCTGGGCTACATAGTAAGTCCAAAGCCAACCTGGGTTACATTGAAAGTCCGAGGTCTGCTTGGCCTACTTACATGATGCCTCTCCAAACAGCAACAGTTTTTTTTTCTTTTTTGGTTTCTGTCTCTTTTATTTCCTCTACACTGATACCAGTGCTGTAGTTTGGGATTGTGGAGGAGAACTTTCGTCATGTCTGATGGTGCATGATCTCCCGAGAAGAATGGCAAACCAAACAGTGCTGCAAACAAGTCTGTTTCAATTGTTGAAGAAAAATATGACAAATGGGAAGTGCTGTCTGAAGAAATGTCTCTAAGATGGGACAACGTCTCGGGAGACTGGGCTTGGATCTTGTGCTAGTTTCCTCATGATAAAAACAATGATGTCCTCAACCACAGTCTTTGTTGGGGATACAATGCTGTGGTTCCATTTCAACACTGCATAATCTCCATATGGGATCCCTGGAAATCTTTTCTGATATTAAACAGGTTATAGGAGAGACAAGTTGAGTATAAACACTGTCATTAAAAAGGGTTTAAACAATGAATTTTTTTTTTAAATTTATGTCTGTGGTACCAGTTTCAGTGTTGTGCATTAACTCTAAAACACGGAACTTTCTTTTTTTTTTTTAATCACCAAACAGAATGGACCTTATATTTTTCTATCTAGGTCTAATTGAGACGATGAAATACCATTCTTTGCTTTAAAAACGAAAACTAATTGTGTTTCATTGTCTTTTTTTGTTAATTTCTTTCTTTTAGTGTTTTGGGGTTCATTTTAACAATTTTTTTCATTGAATTAATTATTTTCTTATTTTCCAGTGTAGATAAAAATTTAGGTTGCTGGTTTGTGTTTCTAATCTAAGAATTGGTGTTGTAGAGAAAGTTTCCTCTTAGCACCTTCATAGTTATATCTCACACATTTTGATAGTATGTTTCCTATCTTCTTTTTTTCTTACTGTTACATAGTTGCATAATTTCTTGACATATGTATTAATTGTGAATGTGTAATTTAATGTTTCTGGACTGTGAGAGTCCTGTTGTCTCTCATTGAAGATTTCTATTTTAGGTTTGTTGTATTAGCAGAACACATCCCGAGGGGCTGGAGATGCAGCTCAGTGGACAGAGTGCTCACTTGGCTCTCACACAGCTCTGGGCTCAACCTACAGTACCTCATAAGCCTGGTGTGGTGGTACATGCCCATAGTCCCATTACCAGGAGGACAACCAGGAGTTCAAAATCATCCTTGGGTGCACAGTGTGTTTGAAGACAGCCTGGGCTACATGAAACCTGTATAAACAAATATCTCCCACAGGACATCTTTTCTTAGGCATTTGCCACATTTTGTTCTGTGGTTTCTGAGTGTCTGATAAGTCCAAGTGTACTTGAATGAAAAGAACAACCTGGTGCGACTAGGGACTGTCAGTCAGAGACATTGGCTGGTGAAGCCATCTCATCCTAGCTGGTTTTCTGCTTGCTTCTGTTGCTGATGGGCTGATGTGTGTCCACAGTTTTACTCATAATCGCCCTGCTTACTTTTTAGCTGTACCCATTCTTGCTTCCTGCTGAGGCTGTGATGGAGTAGTGACACATAGAATTGGGGTCTCCTTCCAGCCCACTTATTCTCTCAAGAATAAGTTCTTTCTCTGTAGAAACAGTTTCTCTGTTGTCTAGATTATCAGAAATAAATATAACACTCTTTTCTGTTATATTTTGACACTGGGTTTCATTATGTGGGTAGGGCTGGCCTGAAACTCACTGTATAAACCAGATAGCCATTGAACTCACAGAGATCAGCTTGCTTCTGAGTGCTGGCATTAAAGGGACATACCTGACTCCTTCTTTTTTTAATTTATTTTTTAAATTTATCTCTATGGGGTATGTGTGTGTGTGTGTGTGTGCGTGCGTGCGTGTGTGTGTGTGTGTGTGTGTGTGTGTGTGTGTGTGTGTGTGTTTTGACCAAAGAGTCCATCAGATCCTCTGAACCCTGTTCGTCTGTAAGAGCAACCAGTGTTCCTAAGCAGTGACCCATATCCCCTTCTGCCTGTTTTGGAAGTTTCTCATTGACGACGCTTGAATCCTGGCTTTAAAATCCTTGCTGACAATTCTGAAAATGGTTTTCTCTTGGTGCCACCACAAGGGAACTAGTTTTTCTCCTCTGCTTTTCATTTAGGGGGATGGCCATGGTGTAACGTGAATTCCATTTTGACATCATTTGTCTAAGATATCAGCAGTCCTGACACTGTGGGTACAGTGGCTGTTTATCCTTCATAAATTTTTGGTGGTGTTTTGGTTTTTCTGGATTTGCCTGATGGAATAAAAGGGATTATACCTCCAGTTCATACCAACAGGCATATTTAAGAGGGGTCAGGAAGAGTGGTTCTCAACCTTCCTAACATAACCTTTTAATACTGCTCCACCAACTGTAAAATTATTTCATTGCTACTTCATAACTTTAATTTTGCTATAGTTATGAATTGTTATGTAAATATCTGGAATACAGGATATATATGATATGTGATTCCTGTGCAAGGGCAATTTGAGCTCCCAAAGGCATCTCAATCCAAGGATTAAGGACCACTGATCTGGATTAGTGGGATCCCGTTATCAACGTAGATGTGTTGTCCAGTGTTCCTGGGGAGAAGGCTCCATCTCTTTAAGGCAAAGGATCTTCCAATATCAGGCTTTTCCCTGGGTCCCTCTGTAATAGTGGACATATCTTGATGGTTACTGATGTGTCAACTGACTCCAGGCAGTTTTCTTTTACATCCTCAAAGATGAGGATGCTAAAAAGTGTTCTGCTAGACAAAAGCAGTGGCTGAAGCTATCCCTAGTGATCTTTCCCCTTACCTAATGGCTCCTTGTCCACACAAGGCCAACAGTAGATGTCTGAGTCCCTTCTAAGCTGCACCTTTCCAATCTACACTCTTCCTCTTTGCTGTTTCTTTCATGAAGAGCACACACTAACCCTGAACCCATCTTGTCTTCAGTCAGCACTAACAACTTAGTCCTCTCTGCCAGCTATGCTTTCCCATATGACCCAGCTGCTCACAATTCTGAGGCATGTTCATGCTTCTATGGACAAACAGAATGGCACCGATTGGCTAGTTTATAATGACACAGATTCTGTACGATTCTGATTCAGAAGCCTGTAAATCCAAGATGAAGAGACCATCAGCAGAGGAAGGAGTTCTTTTGGGATGTTGTCAAAACAGAAGGGATCCAGTGGGCTAGGAATAAAAGAGAGGGAGCAAAACGCCCTTTCATAACTTAACCTTTTTCCACAATAGCATCATTAATGGATCTATTTGTAGGTCGCATTCCTCTTGACCTAATCAATTCTTCACAACTAAATTCCCACTGGAATTTAATCTGCAGAAAATTACTTTTGGGCGATCACATTCAAACCAGAGATGATGGTGAATATTTGGAAATCTATAGTTGAGGTGGGCATTATTCTTCCCACGTGGTGTATCCTTAAGATCTCTAACTACCTCCTTCCCCACGGTAGCCTCACTAAATGACGTGAATTCCAGGTTATTAATGAGATACAGACACCAAAGCTCATTGCGATATCCTGTCACCAGTATCAAGCTTGAAACAGCAAGAGCCACCTGTGGGAAGGAAAATATGAATAAACTTTATGGTATCTCTAAAGTATAAACCCCCAATTTAATCAAAACTTTGTTTTAGACTCAGCTCTATTATATCAATGTTCTTTAAATGTACAAGTCAGTGGGCTTGCTTGTGACTCCTACAGGTTTATACTGTACATTAGCCATCTTCATCCTCACAACTCACCTCCATTTCCACCTGCACACACACACAAACGCCCACACACACACACACTCACACACACACACACACACACACACACACAACCTACTGCTCCCCTTCCTCTTCCTAAATGCCCCCTTTCACATAATATCCCTTATTAAAATATAAATTTCACAATCGTCTGTTTGAGTCTGGCTTGTTTCACTTAACATATTGTATTTTACAAATACATCCGTTTTCTGAGAACAAAACCCTTTGCTCTTACACATAGATGAAAATCATATCAATGTATATCACATTTTTAAGCCATTCATCCAGTGATCAACAGCTAAGGTTATTCCAATGACTTGTCTATTGCACACAGTGTGGCAATCAGAATGGATGTGCAGGGGTCCTGGTTAGGTTTTATTGTCAGTTTGACTCAACCTGGAAAGAAGAAGCCTCAGCTGATGAATTGCCTCCATCAGATTGTCCTTTGGCCACATTTGTAAGGATTTTTTTTTTTGTTGGTTGATGTGGAAGGATCTAGCCCACTATGGGTAGTGTCATCCCCTATGAAGGTGGCCCTGGGTTGTATGAGAAGGAGAGAAATCTGCGTAAGTCATGCATCTCAGCATTCAGCATTCAGCATTTCCAAGTTGTTTCTGCTTCCTTTACTGCCTCTAGAGTCCTGCCTGAGTTCCTGCTCCAACTTTGCTCAGTAACAGACTGGTACCTAGAAGCCTAGAGTGAGAAAACTTTCCTCCTCAAGTTGATGGCTATGATGAGTTTATTCTTCTTGTTGCCTACTTATTCTTCCCTTTTTTGAAAGTTGTCTCTGTTTACTGTTCTTAGAAAGATGATATCACATGTTTTCTCATGGGCTCTCTGTCTCTCACTGTGTCTCTCTGTGTCTCTGTCTCTCTCTGTATTTGTATGTTTGAATGTGTATATGTGTATGTTTGTGTGTGTTTTTGTGTGTGCATGTGTGTGTGTTTGTGTGTATGTATGTGTGTGTTTGTGTGTTTGTGTTTGTATGAGTGTTTCTGTGTGTATGTGCGTGTGCGTGTGCGTGTGTGTGTGTGTGTGTGCTTTCCAGGCTTAAAAAAAATCCCCAAGACTGTAAATCTCAGCAGGTGCCTAGAGAAGGAATATGAAGGGGAGAAAAGGTGGAAAATTCATGTCCTTTGAGTTAACCACACATTGAGGTCAGCCATGTAATGGACCAACAGTCACATAATGGCAGAGGAGTCATAAGAGCAGAGAGACAGTAAAACTCAAAGTGTGAAGGAAAATGTGGTTAAAACTAAGATAGAAGGGAGGAAAAGAAGACGGTGCACTTAGAAAAGTGTACAGATTTTAAAAAGCTGCCATACGTTGTTAAGCTCTAAGTACACTTAAAAAATTATAATGTTAAAGTGGAAGGGAATTATTGGGAAGAGGGAATGGATGGTCAGAGTGTAGTGGGGACAGGGGAGGGTTCTTAAAAGAATCCTTTTGAAGATCTGAAGAACTATGTGACACAAACAATTAAAGTGCCCTCTAATTTACAGGTAAATTCCATACTTACCTGCATCCAGTATTCTGTCTACCCATATTTCAAAAACAAAATTACCTCATCTATTTCATCCTGTTTTACTGCATTTGATCTAATAAATTCCTTGTAACCAGAAGTGCTGGTAAATTTTAAAGACATTTAAAATATGAATGGTCGATATCGGGTTTGTCATCAGTTTATCCCGACTTTGGAAGCAGGTCTAGGAGCTAATTTTTCCTCACTCTTTTCAAAGAATCCATAATTCATGATTGCCATTGACTTCAAGACAAGGTATTTAATCCTGTCAAATTCCAGCTTTTTTTGAATAAAAATGGCCCTCCTCTAATTGTGGGTTTTGATAAAGCTAATTTTGGTGTGCTATCAAGTGGGCTGCTTCGGAGAGAGAACCTAGCAATATTTCGGATACGGAGAATGACTTAAAGATATCCAAAGAAAAGATAAGAGCTGGGAAAATAACCACCAAGGATTTTGGTGACTTAGAAACCAAAGACTTTTTCAGAAAAAAAATGCATGAAAAGAGCTACTTGGGCAGAATGTGAGTCGAGTCATCAGAATATTTGGGTGGGAACTTCATTTTGGGTCTCCAGGGGGCTACATGAAAAGCTAAAACCTAGATGCTGGAAGTTTCTAAGCGTAACTAGGGAAGGAACTGGCCCGAGAGGGCATCTATGACATAAGCAGACCCTGGATGATTTCACAGAGGGAAGGGCGGAGGTTGCCATCTCTTCCACTTGGAGGCGCTAGACTGCCTTGAAGGTGGGTTCACAATCTTCGCAGCGGTGTGTGAAAGCCAGTTCAGCTCCTGAACCCCACAACTGTTCAAAAGCCTTTTGGTGCCTGACCGGTTTCCGAAGACAGAATCTGGACGACTAGGACAATTTCTTTCGGTAAATACGTTTATGAAGATAACTGGGACCCTTGTAGCCCAGAAAGCTTATAGTATTCCCTCATACAGCAAGTAACCTTATGTTCTAATGTCTTCCACCTTTGAGAGGTAGGCGGATGGTCTAGGCTGGTCAGTCTCTGGAGTTTATTATACTGTGCTAACAATATCTAACTCATAATTCTACTAAAATACCAAAGCTCCTCTCTGTGCCTGTGCATTTTAGGAGGTAATATGTTTTTGTTTTTTTGTTTTTTTTTTGTTGTTGTTGTTGTTTTTTTTTTTTTTTTTGTTTTTTTTTGTTTCCTTTCAGAGCTGAGGACCGAACCCAGGGCCTTGTGCTTGTTAGGCACCTGCTCTACCACTGAGTTAAATCCCAACCCCAGGAGATATTATTTCTAAATGGCTGTTGTTGCTTACACAAAAGACTCTTGTTGCGGTCGAAAATGCAACAGCATAGCGGAAGAAACCTGGGGCTGGGCCAGGATGCACAGTACAGAAAGCCAGTGGACTGGTGTGCTTTGTCTCTTGGCAGATATTGTGGATGTTGCCACATAGCTCATAGTTAGAGGGTAGAAGAGGGGTGTGGCCATCCTTCTGGCTCCTTTGCTATCCGTTCTCTGTTCTGCTTGATTAAATTGGGGACAGGAATACTTAACCCACACTGACCTAGTCATTGAAGGAGATGTTCCTCAGCAGAGTCAAAGTGCCTCGGGCTGAAGAAATGTGTCTGAATATGTTATTCTGAGCTGTAGAGAACCATTTTTTCATTTTCCTTTGAACTTTAGATTTTGATTTTTGAGACAGGGTTTTTCTTTGGGTAGCTTTGCCTATCATGGACCTAATTCTGTAGACCAGGCTGGCCTTGATCTCACAGAGGTCTGCCTCCCTCTGCTTCTTGATTGCTGGAATTAAAGGTGTGCTCCACCATTGCCCAGCACTCCTATAAACTTCTGATTATGACAGAATTATATTCAGATGCTCATACCTGTTTTCCATCGACTTCCTCACCTGCAACAAAGTTCTCTTAGACAAGAGCCTTGATCCAGCACCCTCCACCACATCACCCTCATTGTTCTTGCAGGCACTCATATGACAGAGGCAACAGCATTGTGTCTGGTGTAAGCAGGTGAGCTCTTCAAACCCAGGCCATGGGCAAGTATGAAGCCTTAACACAGAACAATAGCCAAAAGACAGTGGACCAGGAGTGTCATGGCCTACCACACTATGTCTACAGCCAAGAAGAAGAGGATGTCTCTGAGGAGTCTGAGCACACCATACTTCCAAATGCGGAGGAGGAGGAGGCCTTCTTCCCAGGCCCTGGGGAACATTGTGGACTGCAGAATTTCTCACGGATGGAAGGAAGGTGATGAGCCCATCACCCAATGGAAGGCCATCATTCTAGATCAACTGGCAACTAATCCCTCTCTCTATCTGGTCATGTATGATGGAATTGATTGAGTCTACAGACTGGCACTTCACAGCGATGAGAGGATTTTAAAGCTTAAGGTCTTGACTCCCAAAGTAGTGTTTCCTCAAGTGAAAGACGCCCATCTCACAAGTGCCATGGTTGGCCGAGGTGTGGAGCATAAATTTTAGGGCAAACATGGCTCTAAGGACAACTGGAGGGGGGTGGTCCTAGCCCAGGTGCCAATCATGAAGGGCTGGTTTTACATCACATACGAGAAAGATCCAGTCCTATACATCTACCAGCTCCTGGATGATTACACAGAAGGTAACCTCCGTATCATTCCAGAGATTACTCCAGCAGAGGTGAAGTCAGACGTTTACAGCGACATCATAACAGGTCAATGTGTGCAGTTCACCAGAAGCGATGGGTCCAAAAAGATCGGCAAAGTCATTTATCAAGTTCTAGCCAAGCCTTCCGTGTACTTCATCAAGTTTGATGGCGACGTCCACATGTGTGTCTATAATCTGATGGAAAAGATCTGTTAAGGTGAAATTCACAAAGTGAGGGGGACATAGATGGGTAATTTATAGGATTGGAAGGAAAATGTTTGTTTTTCTGTGTCTCAGATACCCAAGGGCCTTTGACAACCCCAGTATCTTTTCCAGTGGAATTTGTTTTTACTCTAAAAATTAAAATGTGTGATGTGACGTGTTGTGTGTGAACACTTTGGTGGAGGAGACCGGCTCTGTTGGATGGAACATTGAGAGGAAGCCGGAAAGGTCAAGGCTGTGAAGAGTAAGTCTAATGTCACATAGGATAAAAGAAACAGGACTGAGCTGGTCTGGTCTTTAGGGAGAGAAAAGAACTGGAGATGAGGCTTAGAGGAGCAGGGATGGCACGGGGAAAAAAAAAGATTGATGTTTAGGAAGCAGTGGACAGGGGCCAGAAATAGATAGACTCTCTGAGGTGAAGTTTGAGGGAGAAACAGACAGTTGGGGAAAGAGTGGCAGGTAACAGGGAGGTGGTCTTGGAACTCAAGGGGAAACCCAATAAACTGATCCAAACAGACTCAGAATCAGAGAAGATTGAGGATTGTTTGACTAACAAAACCTAATGAAACCTGTTTCTCATCTGTAGATATATTATTTTTAATTATGTGGGTAGGGGCAGAGCAAGAATACAGGAGAACACAGAGACAAGAATATTCTGGTACCCTGGAGCTGAAATTAAAGGTAGTTGGGAGCCATTGGACATGAAATCAAAGAACAAATCCAAGTCCTCTTTCAAAGCAGACGAGCTCTTAATCCATTGGTTATCTCTCCAGGCCCCTATAGTCATCCTTTTAAATAAATCCAACCTTCACATGCAGAGAAGAGACCAGGATGAGGGTAAGAAAGATTAAATTGATGGTGATGTGGAAGAAAGACTAACGAACACATGAGGGAGTAGAGGACACTGAGGGACAAGGAATTCCAAGATGGAGTTCTCAAAAAGTGAAGCAGGAGACCCAGGAAGAACAGAAGTGGTCTAGAATGAGTTGAACTTGGGCTGCATCCATATTGGTCTCTTTGATTCCTTAAAGAACAGCCAAGCCATCACTACAGAAGGTGGATGTGAGGTAGAGGCTTCCCCGGAGGACATTTTTAGGAGGATAACTCAAGAGTAGTGAATTCCAAACTAAGTTTATATCTATTGATTCCTGAAAGTATCATAAAGCCAATTATTTTGTATGATCAGTAAAAAATAATTTAAAAAAGAACATGAGAATGCCGTGAGCTTATGTCAGTTGTTACATGGATCCTGTGTTTAGCTTTCCTTAGCACTGTTAGACTCTGTTGCATCCTGTAATATTTTTTGAGGTCTCTTCTCAATGCCCCTAGATGACCACAAAGAGCTCCTGCACTGGATTGACATGCCTGGCTCTCCTTTGACTGGATGGCTTCCTACACACCTGTGGGCCCTTTTACCTTATCTAGCCCCAGGAAGTTCCCATCTTTTACTCACATGAAACCTTATCCTCAGAAAACTCTTGATGGTGCCTCCAATGCAGAGGTACTGAGCTCTTTCCTATGCCATTTGCCGTGACTTTAAAATGGTTTGCGGTTCCTGACCATGTAGCTCTCTCCCCCTGAGAAGCCCCTGTGCACTCCATGGGGTCTCTCTGAGCCACATCTACACTCCAAGAGTTTCTTTAGAGGCAACCTTATCTTGGACTCATCCATTGCTGTTTCTTCTCTCAAAAATAAGTTTCGCACTGCAGGACTTGAAAATACTTTCTATCATTGTTTACTTGTGCTATTTGGGAGTTTTTATACTGGCTGGTTGTCTGATGGTTTCATTGCTGTGAAAAGACACCATGACCAAGGCAACTTATAAGGGACAACATTTTTTGTGGGGTTCTTTTTTTTCAAAGCTGGGGACTGAACCCAGAGCCTTGTGCTTCCTAGGCAAGCCCTCTACCACTGAGCTTAATCCCCAACCCCAAGGGACAACATTTAATTAGAGCAGGCTTTCAGTTTCAGAAGTTCAGTCTATTTTCATCAAGGCAGGAATCATGGAAGCATCTAGGCAGACATGGTGTTGGAGAAGAAGCGTATCACCCCCACAGTGATATGCTTCCCCCAACAACGCCACACCTACTCCCACAAGGCCACACATCCTACTTGTGCCACACTTCCCATGGGACAATCACATTCTAACCACCACCCTGATTTTATGCCAACTTGACACAAGCTAGAGTTATCAAAGAAGAGGGCACCTCATTTGAGAACATGCCTCCATAAGATCCAAGTGTAGGGCTTTTTTTTAGTGATTGGTGGAGGAGGGCCGAGCCCACTGTGAGCGGCATCATTCCTAGGCTAGTGGTCCTGGGTTCTATAAGAAAGCAAGCTAAGCAAGACATGAGGAGCAAGACAGTAAGCAGTGCCACTCCATAGCCTCTGCCTCAGTTCCTGTCTCCAGAATCCTGTCCTGTTTGAGATCCTGTCCCAACTTCCTTTGGTGATGAGCAGCAATGTAGAAGTGTAAGATGAATAAACCTTTTCCTCCCTAACTTGCTCTTTTGGTCACGATGTTTCTTTACAACAATAGGAACCCTAAGTAAGACAATTTCTTAAAGAAACTGTGTGTCTAGTAGAGCCACAGAAGCTTACCTCAATACCACAAATAGAAAGGTATAGACACTTTGTTTTAATTTAAAGGTAAGACTTGCTCATATACTGACCTGTGAAGATCTAGTTTGCTTCCTTCTCTCTGTGATGAATGCCATTATCAAAACTATCTTGGATTGTAAAGGGTTATTTGCGTTACAGGTTACAGACCATCACTGAGGGAAACCAGAATAGGAGCTTGAAGTGGTAACAAGGAGCACTGCGTATTGGCTTGCTCCCTGTCTCACTCATTGTTCTGTTGCTGTGAAGAGACACCATGGTCAAGGCAACTACTATAAATGAAAGCATGTAATTGGAGGTTACCTTACAGTTTCAGAAGTCTGGTCCATCATCATGGCAGGGAACATAACACTGGAGCAATAGAGAGCTACTGCTCTGTAAGCAGAAAGTGAGAGAGAGAGAGAGAGAGAGAGAGAGAGAGAGAGAGATTGAGAGAGAGAGAGATAAACTCTGGGAAAGTATGGGGCTCTTGAAAAATCAAACCCCACCCTTTTCGACACATTCACATCCTCCAATGAGGCCACACCTCTTAATCCTTCTAATCCTTGAAAATACTGTCACTTCCTGTTAACTAAAGAGTCAAATATATGACTGTGGGAGCCTTTCTTATTCAAACCGCCACAATCCCCATGGCTTGCTCCATTACTATTTCTTGCAGCGTAAAAGGCTATTCTTTTTATACATGACTACTGATGAACTTGCCCACAATGGTGGGCCCTCCCACAATAATCATTAATCAAGAAAATGTTCCATAGACTTACCCAATGACTAATCTAATGCAGGCAGTTCTTGAATTGTTCTCTCTTCTCAGTTGACTCCAGATTGTCAAATTGGGGAAAAAAAATAGAGACCCAGCACCGTAATGTTTCTCTTATTCCATGTTACATACTCACCACCAGCCACTCTCTTCCATCAGTGTATAGACCCACTTCCCTGTACGGCAGAACTGAAGAGTAACTACTGTCACCAACATGAATACTCAAGGATATATGACCAGAAATGAATACGTTCTACAGCTCCCAATGCCAAGCAAAAGCATTTTAGTGTGTGCTACACTTACTGGGAGACTGTAAGTCACTGGCCATTTAATGGGTCACAGTAGACCACAGAACCAAAAAGTCACAACCTACATATCATCTCCTCTCAGCAGGAGACATAACCCTTTTTCAAAACTCATGAATCTATCTGTACGCTTAGATTTTTTCAAAATCTACTTTATTTAGGGTTCTTAAACACTTCAACCACCCTTCTAGCCCACCAACCAGAGGTAGCAGAGAGGAAGTTGGATAGGAAAAGGTTGAGAGTTGTGGACCTATTTAGAAGTAATTCTTTCGGGTAACTCCAATCTTCATTGTGAAGTACTGTCCAATAGCAAATGCAAAAAATGAATCAGTAGCAGTGTCTTGATCTGTCAGAGACCACAAGGCTCTAACAAACCAACAAAAAAGCAGAAGCATCCAGAAGCAGCCCGAATAGCACAGGTTCTTTTGTGCATTTCTCATTACGGAATGAAGACCAGCAAAGACCACCGAAGACCTTGCAAGGCATAGCAATGTAAAAATGTCCTCTCCCTCTGTGTAGGATTACATTTATGTTCTTCATAAACATCCTGTCCCCATTCAAGTGTTTGCTCCATCAAAATATCATATGCCTTCTCATGTGTCTGCTTCAGCAAAATATCCTCTCCTAATATAGCTTCCAGAAAAACATCCTGTGACACAAGTGAGTTTCCAAAGAAACCAAAATTTTT
Organism: Rattus norvegicus; assembly: GCF_021556685.1. Lineage (NCBI taxonomy): Eukaryota > Metazoa > Chordata > Mammalia > Rodentia > Muridae > Rattus > Rattus norvegicus. Next base: position 9,728,103 of record NC_141555.1, read on the forward strand.
CCACTTCATCTAGCCTTATCTCCCACTCGGCCATGACATTGCAAAACGTATAATGGCAGACCTGAAAGGCTCCTAGGCCTCAGCTCCATCAGCCACTGGAGCTTCTGCAACTGCACTCTGTGAAACTCAGCCCCTTTCGTGAGGACAGCCTTCAGTTGTCGTCGTAAACATTGTGCTCTCTCCATCTTTGCTCTCAGACAATAGCTGTCCAACTTCCAGCCAACTCAGCTGTCACCAGAAACACCCTCATCAAGAAACCCAATGAATTTGACTTGATTTTTTATCCCTGACAGAACGGAGAGTTCTCCCTGCATGGTTACCCTTGTGTGTGAGTCATCTGTAATAAAACCCACTACTATTAAGATCAAAGTCACACGACAAGAACCATAGCTGTCCAAGCCTTTTCTGCAGCCTTATTGAAGTATAATTTACATACTTAAAAAATTCATTTATTTTAAGTGTGTAATTTAATCATTTTACAGCAAAATTTATAGCTTCCTTCCCTTTTTTAATACTAATTTCCCACTAGTTCATAGGATATCGAAGTCTATTAAAAACACAGAAGTGAAGTCAGGAGAAGGACCAGAGCGGGAAGCAGGAGGTTCTTGATTTGCTAAGACAACAGAAACATTGGCAGAATGGTCTGGATAAAACCAATTGGGAAACATTGGGTCTTCTCTTAGCATGCAGCCTCCAGACAAAGAATTTAAAGAATTAAGTCATGGGTCCTCCTACATCAAATCCAGACCTGACCTGGTATGGTCAGCATCACTTTTGGCCACTTTCATGTTAATCCCATTCATCACTCTTACAAGTTTTCTAGCAACTCACATAGTAAACAAACTTGTTTTGATTCATGGTTTCATAGGTTTCAGTCCATGGTCACATGACCATGAAAGCGGCACGGTAGAACTCAACTTCTAACCTCACTGGCATTCAAGAAGCATCAACACAGGAAGAGACCAAGGAAAAAAAAACACCCTCCAAGACTTGTCCCAAATGACCAAATCTCTTAACTTCCTTTCTCCTAGTTTCTCGCCATACATATACACATCCATCAACAGATGAACCCATTGATTTCAGCACACAGGGTCCAATTACTTTTCATAGTCCCACCTTTGAACATTGTACTGGGACAATGTGTATCTTAAACAAATAGGGTAGGGCCAGAAGGTTGTATCAGAAGTCTAAACTTCACCTCACACTAGAAACAGCTTGGTAGGTTTCCCAACATCTACTATATCTTTCTGGTACTGAGCTACACCATGTCTGCATTGCAGCATTTTGTCTGGGGTTAGATACCGTCAGCAGTCAATTGTAAAGACGCCCCCCACCAAGTGTTTGCTTGATTGTAAAATGGAACATCTATAATATAGATATACACCCATATACACAGACTCACAAAGAGAGGCAAAAAGGGAAGGAGTTGAGTTTTAGGAACCCTCAAGGAAGAAGGAGTGGAAATATAAGATACAGATGTCAGCGAGAAGCAGAACAAAGCAGTGTCTTCTATGCATGACAGGACCACTATCCCTCAGCCCTAGCTGACAGGAAAGGGAGAGTCAGTTTTCTACAAAGATATAGCTGGTGGTAAGCGGGCCAGCCTCCAGTGGCTTGCCCAATGCCCATGAATTTATGGGCAGCATAAATGACATGAGTGGGTTATTACAGAGGGCAGAAAGAGAGCTTGAAGTTGGGATAAGGGATTAGGTGGGGATGGATCTGGGAGGAGTTAGGAAGAGAAGTTAGAAGTAAATTCTATCAATATATAATGTACGAAGTTCTCAAGGAACTAATAAAAGTGATTTTTAAAATACCATATCTGTACTGAATACATACAAACCATTTTTCTTGTCATCTCTGAAATAACAGACCCTCATGATTTCATTTCATTAAGTAACAAAGTAATTAAGAGGTTATTTAAAATGTAGGAGGATCTGGGGAGACGGCAGAGGGGTAAAGCCAAGTATGTGGTCACACATGCAAACACAAGTGCTTGGTATGGGAACAGGAGGATCACCGGGGCTTCCTGACAGTGTGCCTCACCTCAGGTTCATCAGGGGACCCTGTCACAAGGGAATAAAGTAGGTAGTGAAGGAGCAAAACAGGCTGTACCCTCACCAAGCCTCTGAACTTACATGAGTCTATGCACACACGCACACATACACACATACAAATATAACTAGAGTATTCGAGAGGCTTGCAGAGGTTATATGCAAATGCAGTGTCATTTTATTTAAGGAACCTGTGGACTTTTAGATCATTGGGAGTCCTGGGGCCAACTCTCAGAGGACAGGATATATCTCCTTATTGTGAAAACGAATCCTTTGTTGAGTGTGTGTCAGTGACTCCACACAATTCTCCTCCTCTAGGTTCCTGTGTATCACGGAGAATTATCTGGAAATACTGAAAAAAATATAATCTAAAGGCTTTCTTGGGGTTTCTAGGCTTGCGTTAAAATCATATTTATCATGTTTTATTAAATAAAAGGGAGATCTTCAGCTCCCAGCAACGATAGATCCAATCATGTTGACTTCTGAGTTATCACATTATGAATAGCAATTAATTGCACATCAATAGCTCCCCATACTATGAACTAAATCAGGATGAAGGTATATGTTTCCATACAGATAAGTAACAGCAATGTGGATAATCAAGTAGAAAGAGAGGAGGTATGATGCCTTTGGCTTATGTGAGAGTGATGGCCTGATTGGAAACCTGTTATGCAAATAAACCTAACCTCTGAGAAATATAATGTAATGATAAAATATACTACCAAATGGGATGGACACTCATTACTAGATTTCTTTTAAAAGAAAAAAAAAACATATTTTAGGATTTTGAATAAGTGTGACCCTCAGAGGTTCAAAAATGTGAATGTGTTTGGTTTCCAGTTGGTGGATTGTTTAGAAAAGATTGGGATGTGTTTTTGTTAAAAGAGATGTGTCAATGGGAGGTGGGGGCCTTGAGATTTCAAAAGCCCAAGAGTCTTCTCTCTCCCTCCCTCCCTCTACCTTTCCCTCTCCCTCTCTTTTTCCATCCCCTCCCCCTCCCCCTCCCCCTCCCCCTCCCCCTCCCCCTCTCCCTCTCCCTCTCTCTCTCTCTCTCTCTCTCTCTCTCTCTCTCTCTCTCTCTCTCTCTCTCTCTCTCTCTCATCTGGGGAGCAGTATGTGAGGTCTCAGGAACTACTCCAGCCATGCCTGCCTGCCTGCCAGCCTCCTGCCATGGTGTCTACCATGATGGTCCATGGACTCACCCTCTGGAACTGTAAGACCGCAATTAAATGTTTCCTTTCATAAATTTGTTTGGTCACGATGTCTCTTCACAGCAATAGAACAGTAACTAAGGCACACATATTCCTGTTTATTTTTCTAATACTTCTGTATTTATTTCATTTAAGTTACCTGTTGTCCATTGAACAGTTTTATGAATAAGTTTCAAGTTTAAAGACAAATAGTGAAAAATAGGGGTGGCACTACTAGGACGTTTGGGCTTGTTGGAGTGGGTGTGGCCTTGTTGGGGTAGTTGTGTCACTGTGGTCATGGGCTTTAAGACCCTAACCCTAGCTATCTGGAAGCCAGTCTTCTAGCAGCCTTCAGAGGAAGATGTAGAACTTTCAGCTCCTCAAGCATCATGCCTGCCTAGATGCTGCCATGCTCCTGCCTTGATGATAATAGACTGAACATATGAACCTATAAGCCAACCCCAACTAAATGTCCTTGTAAGACTTGCATTGGTCATTGTTTCTTTTCATAGCAGTAAAACCCTAAGGCAAGCATACATACATACATAAATACATACATACATACATACATACATACATACATATATATATATATATATATATATATGTTTACACACACACACACACACACACACACACACAGGCACACACACCATTTACAGGGATTTTAGATCTAGCCAGGGCCCCTGCAGTTTCATTGGTCCATCTCAACTTACAGAGAGGGGAAGATGGAACTTGGTTAGATAGCTCTTTTTTTTCTGTGGGTAGCTTACATCTCAAGTTACAAAGGGAAAATAAATATAACAGGAAATAATAATACACATCCAAACTGTGATGGGAAGTTCATATCCATTCCCCTTAATGAATGTCAACTTTGGAAATTGGAATCCACAATGAGATGAGACTTTTGAAAAATCCTAATTCTCAGGCAGGCTTTGGTATTTCTCTTTCCCTGAAAAGGAACACCACTAGAAAAAGACAGATGTTAGGTTGCTTTTGTCCACAAATCGAATCAGAAGGATTTGATAATGAGCATAGAGGTGGCTCACCCCATGTTTACCAAGAATAAAGTAATATGGGGGCGGGGGAGACATCTAGAGAACAGTTGGTGCCTTATTGGTATTAAAAAAAATCCAGAAGTCAAGAAATAATATTTGACAAAAGAAAAACCTAGGTTTTCATTAGGCAGAACTCTTTTTAAAATAGCCTTCCTTTTAGTCATGGAAAGAGGGTGTTGGAGCAGGTCAGTCTGTAGATGACTAAAGTCATTACCATCAAAAAATTAAGAATAATGTGGATTTTTAATGGACTTGAATAATATTAGAAATTGTAGCTTTCAAAGGGGAAAAATTGTGTTCCAGAGAGAGAGAGACAAAGGAGTGTCCAAACTCATATTTGATTCTATCAATAAATCTACTGGTAACTCATGTGTTTGTTGATATTAGGATTAAAACGCAAGTTGGATATCTCGACTTAAGAGTTTACCGTGTGTGAATAGCTGCCAGTGGAAAGACTTGTCCTCCGATTTCTCAAAAGGCATGAAAAAGCCACCGTGGAGTTACTGAATTTTGTTTCAAAGACTTTAGCTCCTTGTCTGCAGGGATGCAGAGCCTCAAAGGAAGGGCCTGAGACCTCCTAAGAGGTAGCGTCCAACAACTGAGGCCATGCACACAGAGGGAAGTAGACTTTCTCAGAAAATGGAGCTAAGAGAGCTAACAAATGAAGGCGACATATCGATCAAATCTCTGTAATAGAACGATGGCAGCCAGTTCACAGAGTGGGGCAGCTGTCACCGACTAGGCCAAGAACTAAGAGTATTTGAAAAGATAATAACAACACAGAGTTCACAGAAGACACAATAGACTCATGGGTTCTGCTAATTTAATCCCATGTACTTTGGGCAGAGAAAACAATCCAAAACAGAGATCCCTCTTGCTCAGCGCAACGGAACGCTGTGCTGTGCCGTGGATGTCCCATATCAAGGACTCAACCTATATGCTGGAAACCTGTGAGAAACCAGAACTAAGTCATTTAAGTTCTGACACCGGAAATGACTCAAGTCTGCACCTTCATTGGAAGGAGAAAAAATAAGTCACATAGCACTAGAAGTAATCCTTGTCAGGGTCTGTATGAGGTCTAAAGTGTATGGCACCTTGATCAATCAGTATGCACTGCCTACACGTGTCAGGTGTGCCCACACAAATGAGGAAATGATTTTTAAATTTAAACACAATTTCTAATAAATATTAAATTTTAAGTGTCCAGGTTTAGCACAAGCTTCCAGATTATGTGGTTTCTCAGGTCGAAGAACACCGCACAAGAAGTGAGTTTGAAATTTCGGAGGTGCCATGACAGCAAACTAAGAAATGCATGGAAGTGGGGTGTGGTAAAATGAACTAGAGGAAAACTGTAAAACCAAGAAAGGAGAATTCAAAAGACTTGTATGGGAAAGGCCAGCAACAGGGATGGCTCAGAAGACCATCCTTGTTTTCAGAGTTTATCAGAGCAAAATTGCCAAATACTGGTAGCAAAATTGCCACTTGTCCCTGTGGACAATCTCTGAACATACACACACACACACACACACACACACACACACACACACACAGAGAGAGAGAGAGAGAGAGAGCGAGAGAGAGAGAGAGAGAGAGAGAGAGAGAGAAAGAGAGAGAGAGAGAGAGAGAAAGAGAGAGAGAGAGAGAGAGAGAGAAGGAGAAGGAGAATGGGAGGGGCAAGTGGAGGGGAAGGGGGGAGAGGGAGACTGAGACAGACACAGAGAGACAGACAAGAGACATACACACAGACACACACATGCAGAGATATACAGGAAGACACACACAGACAAATTGAAGATTTACAGAAAGATACCCATCAAAGGACCTGAATATTTGGTGCTAAATTATGTGACCTTTGTGGAGGAATGAGTGCCAACCATTCTGCAGCCACCTACATGTTTCCTCACCCCCTTAGCGGTATGGCATACATGGCTGTCATTCATGCTTTCTTCATTTGTATTTTACTGTGGATATCCCTTCTCCCCTGTTCAATGTGGTCAGCCCTTTTTCATGTGGAAGGACTTCAAAATGCACTGTGTCTAGGAAGGCAGGGAAAACAATTTCAAAAGAGGCTCAGTGCTAGGGCAAACAGTACAAACAATGCATACTTCACCACCAAAGGAAGGGCTCAACGAATACAGAGGCTCTGGCTGGCACACAGAGCCAAGCTTACAAAGTTAGGGCGCAAAACATCACTGGGAACCAACCAGCAGCTCTCAATCAGCCCTCCATGCTAATGACTCATTCTCATCTTTGAGACCAGAGGAAAACAAACTTGGAAGATCCTCTCCCTAAAAATGAAGCTTGTATGGAAACCCTTATGAAACATAAGAACAATTTAAAATAGGAAAGTACACACCCAGTAAAAAAAAAAAATGGCAGATTCGACAGCCTTCTCTGTGATACCATCATTTGCTCATACACACACACACACACACACACACACACACACACACACCATAAGAATAGACCTACATAAAAGATACATTTCCAGGCACAGATATATGTTGGGAGGAGGTTGACGTTCTAACAAATCTCAGCCAAGGACTCCATTCAGAAGATACAGAAGGTCAAGTCATTTGTTTACTCCTAGGAGCAGATCACTATCTATCTCACAGAACCTTTATGGCAAACAAAGACTGATCAGCCTAGAATGAGTTAAACAGAAATGCTTTCAAGGCTTATGAAGAATTTTGGAGCCAATCTCCACCGACAGTTAACAGCATAGATAGTGACCCATGACTGCAGTTTGTATAATACCACTGAATCTGGTGAAACATTTCCTACTCTCCTAGGAATCTTAGAAGTGAGAGGGAAGAAAGACAACCTGGGCAGCACACTTCAGTCTCCATACAAAGTGCACTTTGCAGGATAACACCCACATGGCTAGTCTGCAGGTCACCAATCCTGGTCATGAAGGCATTGAAAAACAGTAGATGTCCTACCTGGTAGAGCCACTGTCTCTGGCTCCTGCCTTCTGGAGGCTCCATGGTCATTCCACCCTTAACTCTCCACCATCCTGTTGACAAGTGTCTGGCATTTATCTTTGACTTAGGAGTATATTTTAGTCCTTTAGATCTCTCTCTCTCTCCCTCTCTCTCTCTCTCGATCTCTCTCTCTATCTCTTTCTCTGTGTGTGTGTGTCTTTGTGTGTGTGTGTTTCTGTGTGTATGTTTGTGTGTGTTTGTGTTTGTGTGTGTAAATGTCATAAAAGTTAATAAAAAGAAAACGTTTCTGGTTCCAGTAAAAATTTAAAATAATGTTTCCTTTTTTTTATAGCTTTATTTATTTATTCCATGTATGTGAGAACACTATCACTGTCTTCAGACATACCAACAAAAGAGGGCATGAGATCCCATTACAGATGTTTGTGAGCCACCATGTGGTTGCTGGGAATTGAACTCAGGCCCTTTGGAATAGCAGTCAGTGCTCTTAACCACTGAGACATCTCTCCAGCCCTAAAATAAAGTTTCTTAAGAGAGCAGTTATCATGGGAAGCAATAAAGATGCCCCATTTATGGATGAGCACACAGTCTCTTTTAACTCCTGGGGCTCGGGAAACATCTTGGACAAGGAGGTGGGAAGAATGTAAGACCCAGAGGGTGGGAAGCAGGGCTGTGGTATGTTGCCTTTAGGACCTTACATGGCTGCTGCAATCGTGAGCTCACAGCAGCTGTGGTCACCTGCATAGGACTATAAAGGACCACTAGCTAGACAGAATCCCTTACTAGGAGCTTTTCAGGTACGGATGGCTGCTGGGGTAAAAGAATCATTCTTCTCTGAGGTTTTGGTCACTGGTAGAATTCCCACATTCCTGTAGACGGTAACACACTCATAAGTACTTAACCAATGCTAATTGGGCTTAGTGGTTATAGGTTGGGAAAGAGGATATGAATTTTGAGGGATGGTTATTGGCAGGGAATTTTAGCAGTGCTGAGTGTGAAATGGAAGAGGTTATGGCCATGTTTCATTGTATACATCTATGAAATTCTCAAGGATAAAGACAATTTATTATTTAATAGAAAATTTAGACTATTAGCTTTAGCTACGTAATATAAGGCTATATGACTCTAAAGAATTCAATTATTGAACATAAATCAAACCAATTGATTGCCTTATGATTCAAGGAGCAAATTATACGTTCTTAATATAATGCACTTTCTCCCTCTTTCAGTCTCTTTCTATCTCTTGTCTGTCTCTCTGTCTCTCTCTCTCTCTCAAACACACACACGCACACACGCACACACACATGCAGATCCACACTTACATTATTTTTATGTCAAGGTGTTAAAATTCATGACACAATCAATATGAAGGAATAGAGGTTTGTTAAGGGCACACAGTCACTGTCATTGGATTCAGACTGTCATGGCAATGACCACATGGCAACACTGTATTGATCTCTGTGTCACTGAGAGACTGCATGAGCCCTCCTTATATTTGGGTGGATCAGGCAGTCAAGAGTTCGGTCTGAACCAGCCAGCTCCCTCCTTCTGGCCCCAGTGACCTCCGTCTGCTAGGGCACAGCCTGAAAGATTCCACCACCTTCCTAGACAGTGCCATCAGCTTGAGACAAAGTGTTCCCACAGCTGAGTCCCTGGGGAAATTTCACACTCTACCCTAAAAACAATGACCCAGGCAAGTGCGAAATGTTTTGTTAAAACAGTTTAATTTCAGTTCTGTAAACAGGACAGGGAGGAACCCTATGATATGGATTGATTTAGTCTTTAGATTACAGAGTGAACCCCCAAAAGATACATAGTGTAGAAAATGCACAGTTTTCTATGTAGCAAGCATGGAGCTGAAAACAACACACTAATGCAAATAAAATGCAAAGAACTGGGATATATAGCAAGAATTCCAATCATCAGTGTGAAAGGCTCTTTTATTTATATATGTGAGCTGTCGTTATTAGTTCCCTACTGGGTTGATTTTACAAGGAAAGAAAATTGCAAGCTCTGCCAATCCCATCGACCACGGTGTCATTCATCTCAGTGTTAGGGGGCTCCCATCTAGGAATTAATCATCAGGTTTTGACAACAAAATCCATTGGCTCAATACATGAGGCTTTAGTGGAGAAAGTGAGGTTACAAGTATGTAATACCCTTTAGTTTCTTCTCTGCCAGTCTGTTGCATGCATGCCTTGTTGTTGACTATTATGTTGGTGGTGCTTGTTGTTGTTTTTAAAAATGAAATATTGAATGCAAGGGCAAATGGCAGGGATCTGATAGATCTTTGCATCCTAACTTTCTTCCTTCCCATCTCGCGTTAAGTCTCCCAATCCTCAGCAATCTTTCAAAAACACTGAAACAACTCAAATATACTGAAACAAGGTGAAATCAAGACACTGAAACAACTCAAATATACTGAAACAAGGTGAAGACAAGATGCACTTGCCATCTCTAATTTGTGTTTGCATGTTGATGGCAATCATCTGGTAAGCCATAAAAACTACACGATGGGTCTTAGGAGGATCGGTGGGTGAAACCGCTTGCTGCCTAAGCAGAACTCAGATCACAGTCATCATGAAAAAGGTAGGGGAAACCTGTAACCCCAGGGACAGGAAGGGGGAACAGAATCAGTAAGGTCTGCAGGCTTCGAGCCCGGAGGAAAATATGAGAGTTTGGGATCAGGCAAAGACACCACCTGTCTTAGTTAGGGTTCCATTGCTGTGAAGAGACACCATGACCAAGGCAACTCTTAATAAAGGAATATTTAATTGGGGCTGGCTTACAATTTCAGAGGTTCAGTCTGTTATTATCATGGTGGGAAGCATGGCAGAGTCCAGGTAGACATGGTGCTGGAGAGTGTTCTATATCTAAATTCAAAGGCAGCCCAGAAAGAGACTTGCAGCCACAGGCAGACAGGAAGAGCATCCATTTTCCTCATTGGGCAGAACTTGAACACTAGGAGCCCTCAGAGCTGGCCTACACAGTGACACACTTTCTCCAACAAGGCCACACCTCCCACTATTGGCACTACCACGGGCCAAGTGTATTCAAACCACCACAGTGCATCAAAAGAAAAGGGCAGAGAGACATAGAGAAAGATACTGCATGGTATCCTCTTGTAGCAGGGTGCTGCAACCCCCCCCCACACACACACATAAACCCATGCACATGTGCACACATGAGTAGAGTTATTTATTTATTTATTTACTTTGTTTTAATTTTTTTCCTTAAGAACTTAGTACATACACATAATGTGTTTGAGCAAATCCATCCCCGTCCCCTCCCCTCAACTCCCTCCCCTTTCCTCCCTCCTAATTCCATCTGCATTTTAATAGAAACTGCTGAGTCCATTTACTGCTGACTAGATGTGTGGGGGTGAGTACAAACATCTAGTGGAGCATGGACAGCAGTCAGGGGCCAAATCCATGAAGAAAATGGGCCCTCTGCCCTGTAGTCATCAGTCGCCAGTAGTTCCTCAGTTGGGGGAGAGGAGCTTCCAGAGTTTCCATCCGTCTATTCTGTGATTTATCTGTGCAGATTTTGTAGATGGGAACCAAGACACTGTGAAACACATGAACACACACACACACACACACACACCAAAATTTAAAACCAGAGAATGGTTTTTAAAAGGTTACACAATGTCCTAAATTCAGTTCCTTGGTGGCGAAATATTTGAATTCCACACCAGATCATAATACTACATATATAAAATTAAATTATTCAAATGAATATTTTAAAGTTCAGCGGATCCTTATCTGTTAAATAGCACAGGCTGAACGAAATCATTTGGTGCCCAAACTCCCTACGGCTGCACAAGAAAAATTATAAATCAGAGTTCAAAACCATGAATACACAAGGGTGAGGTTATCATCAGAGATCGAGGACCTACAGGATAGGGAACAGAGGCTCAGTAGACCAGACAGGTGGATCATAAGCAAAGAGCCTGAAAAGCGGGCCATTCATACCTTGACAACCTTCAACGGCTAGGGGAAACAAAGGGATAGGTACCCCCCGAAGTGGGAATAAAAAAAAAAAAAACTTTAATACAGTTACAGGACACTTAGCTACTAAATACAGTGTGTATTGGAAGCTACAGTGTGAAAAGGCATATCAGAACCCTTAGAATCCTCACAACTGACTCTGGCTCTGGGAGATATGCCTCCCTCTTCTGGCCTTTGCAGGTACTGCAGCCACATGACAACACAAAAAAGACCCATGAACAAAAGTAAAAATGAGAACTTAAAATGAATCAATTATTAATAGGGTTATTTGTTTCCCTGCGGTCTAATTTCTTGAGTTCTTTGTATATTTTGGATATAAGGCCTCTATCTGTTGTAGGATTGGTAAAGATCTTTTCCCAATCTGTTGGTTGCCGTTTTGTCCTAACCACAGTGTCCTTTGCCTTACAGAAGATTTGCAGTTTTATGAGATCCCATTTGTCTATTCTTGATCTTAGAGCATAAGCCATTGGTGTTTTGTTCAGGAAATTTTTTCCAGTGCCAATGTGTTCCAGATGCTTCCCTAGTTTTTCTTCTATTAGTTTGAGTGTGTCTGGTTTGGGTGGAGGTCCTTGATCCACTTGGACTTAAGCTTTGTACAGGGTGATAAGGTTGGATCGATCTGCATTCTTCTACATGTTGCCCTCCAGTTGAACCAGCACCATTTGCTGAAAAAGCTATCTTTTTTCCATTGGATGGTTTTGGCTCCTTTGCCAAAAATCAAGTGACCATAGGTGTGTGGGTTCATTTCTGGGTCTTCAATTCTATTCCCTTGGTCTATCTGTCTGTCTCTGTACCAATACCATGCAGTTTTTATCACTATTGCTCTGTAATACTGCTTGAGTTCAGGGATAGTGATTCCCCCTGAAGTCCTTTTATTGTTGAGGATAGCTTTAGCTATCCTGGGTTTTTTGTTATTCCAGATGAATTTGCAAATTGTTCTGTCTAACTCTTTGAAGAATTGGATTGGTATTTTGATGGGGATTGCATTGAATCTGTAGATTGCTTTTGGTAAAATGGCCATTTTTACTATATTAATCCTGCCAATCCATGAGCATGGGAGATCTTTCCATCTTCTGAGGTCTTCTTCAATTTCTTTCCTCAGTGTCTTGAAGTTCTTATTGTACAGATCTTTTACTTGCTTGGTTAAAGTCACACCGAGGTACTTTATATTATTTGGGTCTATTATGAAGGGTGTTGTTTCCCTAATTTCTTTCTCGGCTTGTTTCTCTTTTGTATAGAGGAAGGCAACTGATTTATTTGAGTTAATTTTATACCCAGCCACTTTGCTGAAGTTGTTTATCAGCTTTAGTAGTTCTCTGGTGGAACTTTTGGGATCACTTAAATATACTATCATGTCATCTGCAAATAGTGATATTTTGGCCTCTTCTTTTCCGATCTGTATCCCCTTGATCTCCTTTTGTTGTCTGATTGCTCTGGCTAGAACTTCAAGAACTATACTGAATAAGTAGGGAGAGAGTGGGCAGCCTTGTCTAGTCCCTGATTTTAGTGGGATTGCTTCAAGTTACTCTCCATTTAGTTTAATGTTAGCAACTGGTTTGCTGTATATGGCTTTTACTATGTTTAGGTATGGGCCTTGAATTCCTATTCTTTTCAGGACTTTTATCATGAAGGGGTGTTGAATTTTGTCAAACACTTTCTCAGCATCTAATGAAATGATCATGTGGTTCTGTTCTTTCAGTTTGTTTATATAATGGATCACGTTGATGGTTTTCCGTATAGTAAACCATCCCTGCATGCCTGGGATGAAACCTACTTGATCATGATGGATGATTGTTTTGATGTGCTCTTGGATTCGGTGTGCCAGAATTTTATTGAGTATTTTTGTGTCGATATTCATAAGGGAAATTGGTCTGAAGTTCTCTATCTTTGTTGGGTCTTTGTGTGGTTTACGTATAAGAGTAATTGTGGCTTCATAGAAGGAATTCGGGAGTGCTCCATCTGTTTCAATTTTGTGGAATAGTTTGGATAATATTGGTATGAGGTCTTCTATGAAGGTTTGATAGAATTCTGCACTAAACCCGTCTGGACCTGAGCTCTTTTTGGTTGGGAGACCTTTAATGACTGCTTCTATTTCCTTAGGAGTTATGGGGTTGTTTAACTGGTTTATCTGTTCCTGATTTAACTTCGGTAACTGGTATCTGTCTAGGAAATTGTCCATTTCCTGAAGATTTTCAAGTTTTGTTGAATATAGGTTTTTATAGTAAGATCTGATGATTTTTTTGAATGTCCTCTGAATCTGTAGTTATGTCTCCCATTTCATTTCTGATTTTGTTAATTTGGACGCATTCTCTGTGTCCTCTCGTTAGTCTGTCTAAGGGTTTATCTATCTTGTTGATTTTCTCAAAGAACCAACTTTTGGTTCTGTTGATTCTTTCTATGGTCCTTTTTGTTTCTACTTGGTTGATTTCAGCTCTGAGTGTGATTATTTCCTGCCTTCTACTCCTCCTGGGTGTATTTGCTTCTTTTTGTTCTAGAGCTTTTAGGTGTGCTGTAAAGCTGCTGACATATGCTCTTTCCTGTTTCTTTCTGCAGGCACTCACCGCTATGAGTTTTCCTCTTAGCACAGCTTTCATTGTGTCCCATAAGTTTGGGTATGTTGTACCTTCATTTTCATTAAATTCTAAAAAGTTTTTAATTTCTTTCTTTATTTCTTCCTTGACCAGGTTATCATTGAGGAGAACATTGTTCAATTTCTACGTATATATGGGCATTCTTCCCTTATTGTTATTGAAGACCAGTTTTAGGCCGTGGTGGTCCGATAGCACGCATGGGATTATTTCTATCTTTCTGTCCCTGTTGAGGCCCGTTTTTTGACCAATTATATGGTCAATTTTGGAGAAAGTACCATGAGGAGCTGAGAAGAAGGTATATCCTTTTGCTTTAGGATAGAATGTTCTATAAATATCCGTTAAGTCCATTTGGCTCATGACTTATCTTAGTCTGTCGACATCACTGTTTAATTTCTGTTTCCATGATCTGTCCATTAATGAGAGTGGGGTGTTGAAATCTCCCACTATTATTGTGTGAGGTGCAATGTGTGTTTTGACCTTCAGTAAGGTTTCTTTTACGTATGTAGGTGCCCTTGTATTTGGGGCATAGATATTTAGGATTGAGAGTTCATCTTGGTGGATTTTTCCTTTGATGAATATGAAGTGTCATTCCTTATCTTTTTTGATGACTTTTTGTTGGAAATTGATTTTATTTGATATTAGAATGGCTACTCCAGCTTGCTTCTTCTGACGATTTGCTTGGAAAATTGTTTTCCAGCCTTTCACTCTGAGGTAGTGTCTGTCTTTGTATCTGAGGTGTGTTTCCTGTAGGCAGCACAATGCCGGGTCCTCGTTGCGTATCCAGTTTGTTAATCTATGTCTTTTTATTGGGGAGTTGAGGCCATTGATGTTGAGAGATATTAAGGAATAGTGATTATTGCTTCCCATTATATTCATATTTGGATGTGAGGTTATGTTTGTGTGCTTTCATTCTCTTTGTTTTGTTGCCAAGACGATTAGTTTCTTGCTTCTTCTAGGGTATAGCTTGCCTCCTTATGTTGGGCTTTACCATTTATTATCCTTTGTAGTGCTGGATTTGTAGAAAGATATTGTGTAAATTTGGTTTTGTCATGGAATATCTTGGTTTCTCCATCTATGTTAATTGAGAGTTTTGCTGGAAGCAGTAACCTGGGCTGGCATTTGTGTTCTCTTAGGGTCTGTATGACATCAGTCCAGGATCTTCTGGCCTTCATAGTTTCTGGAGAGAAGTCTGGTGCTATTCTGATAGGTCTGCCTTTATATTTTACTTGACCTTTTTCCCTTACTGCTTTTAATATTCTTTCTTTATTTTGTACGTTTGGTGTTTTGACTACTATGTGACGGGAGGTGTTTCTTTTCTGGTCCAATCTATTTGGAGTTCTGTAGGCTTCTTGTATGCCTATGGGTATCTCTTTTTTTAGGTTAGGGAAGTTTTCTTCTATGATTTTGTTGAAGATATTTACTGGTCCTTTGAGCTGGGAGTCTTCACTCTCTTCTATCCCTATTATCCTTAGGTTTGATCTTCTCATTGAGTCCATTGTGTAGATGTACCACATTTTCTGTATCCATTCCTCTGTTGAAGGGCATCTGGGTTCTTTCCAGTTTCTGGCTATTATAAAAAAGGCTGCGATGAACATAGTGGAGCATGTGTCTCTTTTATATGTTGAGGCATCTTTTGGGTATATGCCCAAGAGAAGTATAGCTTTATCCTCAGGCAGTTCAATGTCCAATTTTCTGAGGAACCTCCAGACTGATTTCCAGAATGGTTTTACCAGTCTGCAATCCCACCAACAATGGAGGAGTGTTCCTCTTTCTCCACATCCTCGCCAGCATCTGCTGTCACCTGAGTTTTTGATCTTAGCCATTCTCACTGGTGTGAGGTGAAATCTCAGGGTTGTTTTGATTTGCATTTCGCTTATGACTAAAGATGTTGAACATTTCTTTAGGTGTTTCTCAGCCATTCGTCATTCCTCAGCTGTGAATTCTTTGTTTAGCTCTGAACCCCATTTTTTTGTTTATAGTAGCCAGAAACTGGAAAGAACCCAGATGCCCTTCAACAGAGGAATGGATACAGAAAATGTGGTACATCTACACAATGGAATATTACTCAGCTATCAAAAACAACGAGTTTATGAAATTCGTAGGCAAATGGTTGGAACTGGAAAATATCATCCTGAGTGAGCTAACCCAATCACAGAAAAACATACATGGTATGCACTCATTGATAAGTGGCTATTAGCCCAAATGCTTGAATTACCCTAGATCCCTAGAACAAACGAAACTCAAGACGGATGATCAAAATGTGAATGCTTCACTCCTTCTTTATATTTTTGGTTGTGAGCCTAGCCTTTAACGGCTGAGCCATCTCTCCAGCCCCACTCCTTCTTTAAATGAGGAAAAATAATACCCTTGGCAGGGAAGGGAGAGGCAAAGATTAAAACAGAGACAGAAGGAACACCCATTCAGAGCCTGCCCCACTTGTGGCCCATACATACATAGCCACCCAATTAGACAAGATGGATGAAGCAAAGTGCAGACCGACAGGAGCTGGATGTAGATTGCTCCTGAGAGACACAGCCAGAATACAGCAAATACAGAGGCGAATGCCAGCAGCAAACCACTGAACTGAGAATAGGACCCCCGTTGAAGGAATCAGAGAAAGAACTGGAAGAGCTTGAAGGGGCTCGAGTCCCCATATGTACAACAATGTCAAGCAACCAGAGCTTCCAGGGACTAAGCCACTACCTAAAGACTATACATGGACTAACCCTGGACTCTGACCCCATAGGTAGCAATGAATATCCTAGTAAGAGCACCAGTGGAAGGGGAAGCCCTGGGTCCTGCTAAGACTGAACCCCCAGTGAACTAGACTATGGGGGGAGGGTGGCAATGGGGGGAGAGTTGGGAGGGGAACACCCATAAGGAAGGGGAGGGGGGAGGGGGATGTTTGCCCGGAAACCGGGAAAGGGAATAACACTTGAAATGTATATAAGAAATACTCAAGTTAATAAAAAAAAAATCAAAACGCCAAAAAAAAAAGAATCATTTAGTTGATGTTAATGCACCAAAGTTTGTAGAGAGAATCTCTTCTAAGCATCACCTGTCAATAAAAAAAAAAAAAAAAAAAAAAAAAAAACTCTATGACCTATGAACTGAGGCAGGAAATAGAAGGCAGAACACTGGCAGGAAGAGAGGATTCTGGGACATAGTGTATAAAAGGAGACCCAGGTAAGGATCTGCGGCAGATGCTAAAAGAGAAGTTGAGGAAGATGCTAAGAAAGGGGATGAAAGCACAGTAAATAACCATGTAGAATACACAAAATAGTTTGAATGGGTTAAATAAGTTAGTCAGGGAATGAGCCAAAGTTTGTGGCTTAGGAAATTGTTAATAAGTAAATAGTTTCAGAGTTGTCATTGTGGGAGTGGGAGCTGGGAAGGAGAAAAGTACCTTTTTTTCCAAAGGTTAATTTCTCCTAATTCTTTTCATATGATTATGTAAGATTCTAATATATGGAAATCATATGTAGGTTATATGGGAAATTTCAACTATCCTAGAGAATTCTAAATAAATGTGTTTTTTAATGCAAAGTCGGTAGTGATATTTTTTCCACTTCCATTTTTCAAGTTCCTGTCTATTCTAAAATATATGTGTTTATTTTATCTACAGTAGAAAATGTCCTTGTGATGTAATGAAACATTAGTCAGCCCTACTTAGATGCTTTATGGAAGTCAGTTAACCTCAAGCACTGAGAGCTGTGATGACTTAAGATGGGGCCCAAAGCACTTTCAGGATCGCGAACTGATGGGCATGGGCTTGTGGACACATTCACCCACAGAAGTGACCACACACACACACACACACACACACACACACACACACACACACAGAGGACATCACTTTCTAACTATACCTCAGCTAGAGCTATGGCTTTGGAATCCTGGAGGAGGTGACACTGGGTTTATATGGCCTTACACTTTGTCACAAGCAGACAGCCACATGCACAACTCTCCCTCTTGTCCCCCTCTTCCTTCACAGCGAGTTCCAACACAATTTGTTTATCCATCCAGTCTAGGCATCCCTCTTCCAGAACATAACTTTTTTGTTCAGTGTTTGTGTTTGTGTGTGTGTGTGTGTGTGTGTGTGTGTGTGTGTGTACGAGAGACTCTGTGTGTGTGTGACAGAGAGAGAGAGAGAGAGAGAGAGAGAGAGGGAGAGAGAGAGAGAGAGAGAAAAATAATTAGTCACCCAGTTAACACATGAGCATGCACATACATGAGGAAGCCCAAAGTACATTCAGGAAATATCCTTAATGTCTTGTTTGTCTTGTTCACTGTGGCAGCAACTCTCACTCACAGGCAAAGCTCCTTTTGGTATGGGTCATCTTTCCAGACAGCTTGCTCTGCGAATCATGCCTCTGCCTTCCTAGGTGGAATTATATGATGGTCTCCACATCCATGGGGCATCTATGTAAGTTTCTGAGGAACGAGTGCTTAACTGCTAGACTGTCTCCCTAGCCCCTTCCAGAACTTTCTGTCCCAAATCCCCTTTACCTTTCTTTTTGAGATTTATCGAGTATCCTTGATAAATGGAGACTGTATACATTTGAAGTATGAGGTAAATATTCTGATCACATTATACATTGAACAGATATTTTAAGATAAAGCTCATTCTCTCTCTCTCTCTCTCTCTCTCTCTCTCTCTCTCTCTCAGATCCACTGTCTTAACATACTCCACATACACAAAACTTCAGTAACAATCAGTTTACTGTGTCCAGGCTCTGATGTGTTGTTAATCCTAAACTGAGTGATGTTATACATTCTGTCCAATCTATTTCTCAAAAGGAAAAATGAGCACGCCAGTCACCCGGTTAAAACCCTCAAATGGCTCCATGTCACTGAGGGTAAGTTGGAAAGTCCCTCTGTTGAAGTCCCTCTGTTGATAGACAGATGCTGTTCCAGAACGACCAAAAGCTATGACATACCATCCCGAGGCTGGGAAATCATAAGTTTAGTTTCTTGTGTTTGTAAACTGAACAGAAAATGGGGTTTACAAGACAAGGAGAATGTAAAATTTCGTGTTGCTAGAATACTCAGTCACATAAGTTATAGAGCAGCTGAACTCAGGGTTCGACAGGTGTATGGTTGGGGGATTCATGTGTGTGTATGAGTTGAGTGCCTTTTCCCAAGTGTGAGGACACATGCATGTGTACGTATGTGCAGAGATGAGTAGAATGTGCATTCTCTTCCTCACTATTCTCGGTCTTTCAGTGAACCACAGCCCACCATATTGACTAGTGTGGCTGGCCAAGATGCTCTTGGCAATCCACTTGCCTCCACCCTACAATGTTGCAGACATGATTAGCCATGCCTGGAGTTTTACAAAGGTGGAGAGAGAATATGAACTCTTCGGGCTTGCAGAGCAAAGGATCTTGCCCACTGAGCTATGTTCCCAGTCCCCATCAGGATAGGGTCTATTGCAACCTTCATGCCCTGCTTTCTGCTGTGTGTGTTTCTCAGTGTCCCAAGGGATATTCTCTCACAAAACGGTTCCACCTCCACATTGCTCTGTTCTTACACCCAGAACAGAGTGTCTCTTTTATCAGGAGAACTTATTCAGAGGTGGACATGTTCTGATTGCAGCCTGCAATGTACAGAGAAGACTAGCTGCATCTTCAAGACTTGGGCTTTCTTACCCTGTCAACTGAAAGCTGAAGTCCCTCCCTGGAGGATGGAGAAAAGGAGAGAAGTATGAAGGAAAGAGAAGGAGGGAAAGGTGTAGGGGGATAGGTTGAAGTCACATTAAAAGTTCCGAGTTAGCATCAAACCTGAAGAGTAGAGAGGGAGAAATTGACAGTGTTACTGCTGTCACCACACACACACACACACACACACACACACACACACACATCTGCTGTGACTCAGGTTTCATTCCCCCACTAAATAATATGCTCTATTAGGCTTATCTGTCCATCTCAAGAGTAGCCTGTAATTAAGTAACCGCCTGATAAAATCCTGCTTGTCTGAAAGAAAGCCATTTGAACATTTTCTTTAGCTGATGAATTACACGGACCAGTGGTCCTTGATAAATAGGCCTGTTCTAAAGCGAAACATGAGAAAAAGTAAACACATCTAAAACAATTGATGGGGGATTAGGTTCCACGTCTCCCACCTCACTCAGTAGACTCTGTCCCCATCAGGGAGCAGAGCCCAACTAGGACCAGCTGCAAGACTGGTCTTCCAGAGGGTGTAAGGTACAGAAGGGCCCCTTCCGGGACTCTGTCAGACCTCACTTTTCCCAGAACAAATGCTGTTGCTGCCCATGCTGAGACACTGAAGTCTAAAGAGTGAGGACAAAACAGCTCCCTTAGGCGACCATCTCTGCTAAGGAAGTTCCCCATCAGAGCCAGAGGTTTTTGACTGCTGTTTCAGGTCCTGATCATGGCTGTAATGGCTGTCTGTGGTGCTGACCTTTTCTTCATAAAGTTCTTTCTAAAGAGTAATGTGTCTAATCATCCTTCCCATGGAACCTAACATGCCATTTACATAACAGATGTCACCGTATCATTTTAAAGGGAACACAACTCAATCCAGTTCTACCCTCTGGCATCCAAAACATTTATCATTTTCACAGCCAAGTACTTTAGAGTGCTGACTCACTCCTGAATCAAAAATTTCATATAAATCAGTTCCTGGTGAGATTCGGGTTTGATTCACCATGGGGCACATCTCTGCACTGTTTATGAGTCTACAGAATCAAGAAAGCAAGATGCATGCTGCAGCTAGCATAAACTGGTTAACTATAACCTCTGATCAACTCAGCATCACTTGAAGAGAGAAATACAGACAGACAGACATACAGACAGACACACACATGAGGGGGGCTTAGCAAATGTCTTATTGTGTTATTGTTTTGGTCTGTGGACAGGCCTATGAGGAACTGCCTTGATTGTTGACTGACTTAGGAGGGCCAAGCCTACTGTGGGCTGCACCATTCCCTAGACAGGTCGTTCTGAGATGTATAAGAAAGCTAGTTGAGCTGGAGCAAGCCAACAAGCAGAGTCCCTTGGTGGCATCAGACTCAAGACCTTGTTGTAGTTCCTACTCTACTCCCCTCCATGACCTGAAAGTTGAAGTGAAAATATTTTTCTCCCCTACACTACTTTCCATCCAAGCATTTTATCACAGCCACAGAAAGGAAAGTAGAACAGACTCCATGGGGCAGCAGGGTGGAATGATGCCTCACAGATTCTCAGGAGTCTGTGCTTGCAGCTTCTGGCTCTTCTATCACTGTAAGCCACAGTGACCTGGACAGGCTCAAGAGAAGGAAGAACAGTCTGCATTACCTAGGAGATGACACAGTCACTTCTGTCCTTATTCCAGGTACAAGAAAGAGTGCTAATGACCCAGTGGTTATAACGTTTAGCAGTGGGAAAAGAAAGAGAGGAGGAACATAACGCTTCCTACAGGGCCAACAAGAGGACCAGAGGCCGAAGTGAAGCTGGACTCTGTAGTACGTTTCCTGTGTGGTCTCCCTTCCCCAACCTAGTAACCAAACAGAAGGTTCTAAGTCAAGAAAGAAAGAAGAGAGCCACAAGAAGAAAGAAACAAAAGTATCTCAATAATGCCCCTGCCTCAGTCACACTGCCCAGAGGTTTGTGAGTCTGTGGACTTGTCTATGAGGAACTGCTTTGGTTGTTCACAGACTTAGGAGGTTCAACCCATTGTGGGCAGTACCATTCCCTAGGCAGGTGGGTTCTGAGCTGTATAAAATGACCCAGTCTTGGAGCTTGTCTGCTGCTCATGTGGTGATTTTTTCAGTTTTTTGTTTTCTATCTGACAGAGAGGGCTACAGTATTGCCTACAGCGAAGCATTGAGCATGCTGCACAAAACTCACCATCTTACTGTAAAAGAACTCAAGGAAAATTCCAGATCTCATTAAACAGATAGTGGCCACCTTCACCCCTTCTCCAATTTCTGGTCATTAATGAATTTTTTTAAAGATTTATTTTATTTATTATATATATATAAGTACACTGTAGCTGTCTTCAGATACTCCAGAAGGGGGCATCAAATCTCTTTACAGATGGTTGTGAGCCACCGTGTGGTTGCTGGGAATTGAACTCATGACCTCTGGAAGAGCAGTCGGGTGCTCTTAACTGCTGAGCCATCTTTCCAGCCCCATTAATGAATTTTTTTTCTTTTCTTTTTTTCGGAGCCGGGGACCGAACCCAGGGCCTTGCACTTGCTAGGCAAGCGCACTACCACTGAGCTAAATCCCCAACCCCTCCATTAATGAATTTTTAAGCTCCTGTTATCCCATCTTAACCACAACACACTCTGATTTTCATAAGACTGCTGACACTCAAGCAGTGCAAGCCACCAGACAGAGGAAAGAGGTAACAAATCTAAACATCCACTGCACTTCCCAACTCAAATGCATACAGAAGGCTTGTCAACCTTCAGTCAAAACAGGCATCAAGTTTCTCTCATTACCTACACTTTAATTTTCAAAACATTTGCACGTCTAAGTTCTTTCTGTAAAAGGGGTGGGGGGACTTCTTTCTACTTTATGAGCCATTTCCTTTAGTGTTGTAAAGCAGAGAAGAGGACAATCCTTTCGACATTTACTCTAATAGGTGACTGAAGTATGCATGAGGCTGTCCCTGTTTCTCCAGTAACTATAAACCTTGATTTTTTTTTCCTTTAAGGATGTAGGAAATGAGCCTTCTACCCCATCCTTCCTTTCTAATTCAGCAGTTCTCATGATCACTCTGGAATCCACCTCCTACAAGGTCAGAAAGACTGGCCACGATCCCTTGTGCCCTTAAGGATCAGACCCTACTGTGGGCTGGAGAGATGCCTCAGCAACTAAAACACTGGCTGCTCTTGCAGGGGATTCTGGTTTGTTGTTTTGTACCGACATGGCAGCCCCCACACATCTGTAACTCCGGTTTTAGGGAAGACCATCTGCTGGCTTCCCTGAGCTCCAGTCATGCCCAACGTAAATATACATGCATGAAAATAAAACACCCCTACCCATAATATATATATATATATATATATATATATATATATATATATATATATATATATATATGCCTTAGAAGACAAGGAGGAAAAGGAAAAGAAGAAGAAAGAGAAGAGAAGGAGGCAGCCCTATAATAGCCACAAAGACACTGCATTCAATTTTTTTATTTACTTTATTTATGAGTACACTGTAGCCATCTTCAGACACACCAGAAGAGGGAATCAGATCCCATTACAGATGGTTGTGAGACACGATGTGATTCCTGGGATTTGAACTCAGAACGTCTAGGAAGAGCAATCAGTGCTCTTAACCGCTGAGCAATCTATCCAGTCCATTGATTATTTTAACTTTGTAGTCCATATGTCCAAGCTCCTACTTTGAAGGAAATGCCGGGAGTGTGTGTGCACACTGTAAATTATTAATACGGTGCTGATGTGTAGAGACAGCTGGATCCTGGGGCTTGAGGGGCAGTCTATCTAGCCTAACTGGTGAGATCCAGGACAAAGGGAGACATTGTTTCAGATGATGTGGATGGTGTTACCGAGACTGACACCAGTCTTTCAGCCTCCACAAACATGTGCACACAACGGTGAGTACACGTGATGCATACATTACAAAAATGAAAAATGAAATGTGGAAATTCAGTAAAGAAAGCTCCTTTCCAGCTGGTGGGGTATAGAGAGGATTGCTTCTCCGAGTATAGTTATCTCTGAAGAGGAAGTCAATAAATGACTCAGACAAGAGCCTTTGAAATATCAGCTGCCAACCCAGGGCCCAGACCTCCTCTCTGGCTGCAATTACCTTCTTAACATGGCTCCATATTGTCTCCTGGGACCCAGGTATCCCCTTCCCCTTAGCTATGCCCTACTTGAGCCTACGAACCCAAAGAGCTATCCAAGAAAGGAGGGGAGAAAAGACACGAAGGGTTGGAGGAGGCTGCCAGTAATCAAGTCATATATAATGACCATTCCATTGGCAATCAGTCTATGGATGCCAGGCAATATCATTGAGCTGGATGCCCAGGAGGAAAGGCATGATTTAATAATCAAATAGGTGGCAGTCTTTACCACAGTAAGTTCAGCCAGCTGTGAACACAGTCAGAACACAGAAGACGATGACACCTGTCTGTGAACTGTGAACTCCTGAGTGCGTGTGCATGCTTGTGTAGAAGGACTGTGTATCTGTGTGTTTGTGCGCTTGTGCATTGTTATTTAAGCATTGTAATTTCTTTCTTTTATTCTCAAATATTATTAGTCCCAGGACTACTTCATGACTTAATAAATCTTCCCATATTTCTTCCGCTGTGCCTGTTCGCTCTGAAAACCCCTGCTGGTCATCAACGATGTGCTTTACCTTGTCAACTATTTCAGGGGACTTGTGGGTGAGACCCTATCCGTGAAGCCCAGGAGACAAGAAGAGAAAAGAAGCCCCGCCTAGGCAAAAGAAAGTGGGTATAACTTTGTCTGAAATGATTCTGTGTGGGCGAGAACGCGGATAAGAGAACGTGATGTGAGAACTGAGCTGAAACTGGACACAGAAATGGGGACATCGAACCCCAAACAACCCCTCCACCAAACGGTGCCTGTGGGTTTAGGCTTAAAAGTACCCTTCAACGGAGAGCCGAAAGGAATCTGTACTGAGTCTGTTGGGACATTGGGGAGAATAGAAAGCCTTTGCCTCCACTCTCAGTAGAAGAGACGACACTAAAATTGGTTACAGATGTGTACGGCTATTGGCAGAAACAGATTTAAAGAAAAGAACTTGACTCATCGGCTTTGAATTTTAAATCTTTATTATGGAAAATGGTGGTTATTAGATAAAGATGCCTCACACATCCTCCTTTCAGTCACAATGGGACTTTCAGCCCATTTCAGCTGGTTTATAAGCCATAACCACCCATTTCATGGATTAAAAGCCTTTTAATAATATCTACTAAAAATTTTTTTTGCTCTCTTCCTGGGCAATGTAGTAGCAAAACTCGCTGTATGTCCAATATCTGAAGCCTGGACCAGAAAGATAACGGCCCAAGGTTTACAAGCTGCTGGGAACGATCAATTATACCCCCACAACTGACAGCACAGCTCTGTTACATGATCAGCAGGAGTGCTGGAGTTAACCTGTATTTCAGGAGAAGCAGATACCCTCGGTGACCACTTGGTCTTCTCCGGGTGCAGGTCTGTCTCTTGTGGCAACAGGCAGGGAGCGTTCTACCAGCAACTCTGAGGAGCAGCAAGAGAACACTTCATGGAAACCAGAGCAGGAGAGAAGAGAGGAAATGTGTCCTTCTCTGGCTCATAGACAAGTGGTCAGAGACCTGAGTAACTGCTTCTAACTGGGTACAGAGCCACTCCCACCATGTGTGTATGAACTCTGCTGGGGTCTCCAGTCTATGATCATATTCACTTTCAGTCCATCATTTCCTACCAGAAGGAGACGACACCCAGCTCCATCTAAAGTGACACTGAGAAGCAGGCCGGTTACAGCGTGGAGGACAAGACTAAGTAGCATCAATACAGACATACACTTACAGGCATACAGACATGCATGACACATATATCCGAATGCATATGCACACCAAGAACATGTGCACACATGCATGTATGCACACATAAGCATACATATATGGAACGCACTGATAATTTTATAAATACACATATACATATTAGTGTGTGTGCACTTAGTTTCACACATGTGATATCTTTTAACTGTATATATACAATATAATATATATGTGTATATATATATATATACACACAATACATCCAAACACATATATATAAACAACACACACATATACATATATATATAATACATATATATATGTATATATATATGTATTATATATATAAAATCCTAGTTTTGTGGAATTTGATTTCTGTATTCACCCTAGAAAGAGTCAGCCATTTGATGCGCATTCTGAAAGATTTTCTTTTAAAATGCATGACTGCAAAGAAGCAGGTCACTAGGTCAATAAAGTGTCTGCCTCACATATTAGTCTGCCTCTCTACAGTTGTGATAAAACACTCTAGCCAAAAACAACTTGTAGAAGGAAAACATTTCTTTGGCTTGCACCTTGGCTTGCAAGCTTTTGTGGGCAGTCAGACAGGAACTCGAGGAGAGAATTAGAAAGGAATACTGCTCACAGCCTTACTCACTACCCATGCTTAGTTGGCGTTCTCATGAAGCCCAGACACCCTGGCCTAGGAATGATGACACCCACAGTGGGCTGGGCACAGCTTCCTCAACTGTCAGTTGAGACAGTCTCTCACACATTAGACCACAAGCCAATCTGATGGAGGCAGCTCTTCAGTTGAGGTTCTCTCTTCCCAAGTGACTCTATATTAAGTCTCTTCTAAGTTATGTCAAGATGTCAGTGAAAACAAACTAGGATACTTCATAAGCATGAAGACCTGGGTTTGATTCCCAGAAGCCACATCAAAGTGTGAGTGGAGAAAGCTTCTAATGCCAGTTGGGGAAACAAGGACAGGATCCCCAAGATCTGCTGACCACCACAGCTGGCCTGATTGGTAAGCTCCTGGCCAATTAGAGACCCTGGCTCGAAAACACAGACCATGCCTAAGGATGAGGCCTGAGGTTGTTTTCTCACTCTACCTGAATGTGGAGACTTATACACACATCTGCACACATAAGCACACCCATGCACACACCTTAGATAAATAGATGATAGAAATTAGATAAACAAATGGTAGATGGATGGTATATAGGGAAATTATAGATAGACAGATAAACAAATGATAGATAATAGGCAGATAGATAATAGAAGATAGATGGATAATAAGTAGTTGGATGGATGGAAGGATACATATGTGATAGATGATAGACAAATGGTAGATTAGATAGATAAGATAGACAGCCAGGCAGACAGACAGATAAGATAAATAGACAGCATTTTATTTGAATGTAACTACTACAGAACAGACTGGAGCCCCCCTCCTTCCCTTTCAGAACATGACCTGTGTTACAGGAGAACTCACAACTTCCCCACAGGAAACAAGCATCCCATTCCAGCAGAGAGGTGGATACAAATGTTTATGTTTTCCCTGTGCCTTTGTGGGTCAGCACTGTGTATCAAGATGAAAAACATGCCACCGTAATTAAGTGTTAATTTCGTTGTGGCAGAAAATAAAAGAACTGCACCTCAGTTAGCAAGGAAGGCAGCTCCAACCAATGAGTTCATTTGACCCAAGCTTTGCTGAGCCCAGAAGTAAGAACTGTGGATCCCAGGAGGCCCGAGCTCTCACACAAGGCTCCTGGAGTGTGAAAAGGTCTTCTCCCTACACGAGAGATAGTTCTCCTTTTACTTTAAGCAACTTCTGTACTGGCTGTGTCCTTCCTGCACCCAGTGAGGTCATTGTAGTGCTGTACATTCGTGAAGTATTGAATCTAGCCAGTAAACCAGTGTAGATGTGGATTGTAGGATGTCTTCCTGACTGGTGGTATACGGACTTGCACAGAAATGCAGGGATAAGGGGCGAGGATGATGAACATCCTTTCTCCCCTGGGTCCTCTAGAACCTGGGCCCAGCATTAGCTTTGCTCCCTTAGCTACCTAGTTCTGGTTATTTTAACATGGGTTGACTTCTGCAACTTTTTAACCTACATGAATGTCTAGCAGCTTATGTTACATGACCTATCCTGGGTAGACCTGAACAATGTGTGTTCACCACATGTAGGCCTCCAACTACAAATGATTCCAGCCAGTTTTACCTTATCAAAGCTATTAAGGAGCAGAAGAGTGTCTCAGACATCTCTATCGGTGGAAAACCCATTCCAGCATGGGTGCCACTCCAAATAGCTACATCCTGTAGCTTTCAGCCCAACTAGCAGACAGCTCCACACAAGAAGCCCCCTTCATCACAGCTGCCCCTGACCCCCGGGGCAAATCTCCTAATCGTATTGTTCTTTGGAACAGGACCTGAGCCTCTTAACCTTTGAGAATCCTAAGCCTTATACGTTTCTTAAGCTTCCTGAAACCTCTGAGCTTCCTTCTTCCCACCTGAAGGGAATGCTTTAATTCCAATGGATTCCCAACACAACCCGTGAAAAAATGATATCCAGAGGTCCTGAAACAACATTCATTCAGTCAATGTAATTCAGCATTTATACAGTAAATGTAACTAAATAAAGAGGAAAGAACGTTCTTGCCGAGTGCTGTCCTTTGGATACCAAATGTCTCCCAAGGTCCCGTGCTAAGGGAGGGAGTGCAGTAGAGAATGGCTGTTGTTTCCCCAGCAGCATGTCCTAAGACTTAAAGTGTGCAGTGTGAAACAGCCAAGATCCCTGCTCAACTCCCTGGCCTCCAAGAAGAAAATAAAAGAAACCCAGAGAGGAAAATAGCTAAACTTGCAACAACCTCTTCCACCGCTTACAAAGTTGTGATTTACTTGAACAGAAGAAACTACATCTCCCATCTCCACCCCTTTCCAGAGTTTACTTCAGCATTAGCTCAAAATTTCAAACGGCAAGCAAAGGGGGCCCAGAGAGATGCTACCGGAAACTGAGTTGAGCAAACAAAATGTATAATGAAGATGCACCGAAAACACAAGGGAGCGCGGAGTAGGCTGAGCTAAGTTATGCCCCTCAGGCTGTTGCCCCTCCCTTCTCCACAGAGTGGACCTGCCTTTGCAGGCAGAAATCCACAAGTTCTGCCCCTCTAAGCAGCTCTGAAAAACTCCCAGGAGAGTTAAGATGGACTTCTTACACCATCAGCCATGTCTCCTCTATGCTGACATGAATGAAGCATGAAGCTTTGGGGAAGTGGAGAGAAGAGAGGCTCGCCTGGAAGAGAGCAGTACTCACAGCTCTGCACATAAAGGCCCATCCTCAATTCTCAGATGGTGATAAACAGAAGGGGAGGAATGAGACAAACACTGAGCAGTCCTGGGGCTGAGCGGATTTACCTTGTGTCTAGCACGAAGACAGAAATAGTCCCATACATTCAGTGCCACTGTCACAGGAGAAGCTACAGCAGTGGCTCCAGCAGCAGACATCCCACTAAGAGTTGGCTGCTCGGGCTGGGGATTTAGCTCAGTGGTAGAGCGCTTACCTAGGAAGCACAAGGCCCTGGGTTCCCCAGCTCCGAAAAAAATAACCAAAAAAAAAAAAAAAGAGTTGGCTGCTCATCCTATCAAGAATAGCACTTGCTTAAGAACAAGGTCCTGCGTACAAAATGGCCCTGGGATATACAACCACTCAACCCAGAGAACTGAGAGGTATGACAGGATCTACAGGAGTTATTTCAGGGCAAGCATCTCCCTTTCTGTGTGGAAATTTCAACCCCACTGAGCTTGTGCCAAGTTGGGAGCAGCAAGGGATTCAGTGTGAGTGCCCTAAAGTGGCTACAACACATGCCCATTCATGGGGGATTTCACAACAGATGATCATTCTCTCAGCATTCTGGAAGGTGAGTGTCTAAGCCTAAATGTCAGTAGGGCTGTGCGTGCACAAGCACGTCCGCTCGCGCGCGTGCGCACACACACACACACACACACACACACACACACAGAAAGAGAGAGAGAGAGAGAAGGAGCGCTACCTACCACTACCCTTGTTTCTGCAGGAGGTCACCACCTTTTAGTTTGTGGACACATCGTCCATCCCTGCCTCTTTTTTCACATAGTGATCTCCTCTGCTTCTCATTCTTCTCATGGGCTCAGAAGTCAACAGCAATGGAGCGGGAGCCAACTCCAATCCTTATGGGATAAGCTTCACTTGGCTACAATGGGTAAGGCCCTGCCTTCCAATCAATGACACACACAGACATTTGCATGTAAAGATGTCAACTCATCATTCTGAAAGGAGACAACAGGATCTTCACCAACTCTTCACCCAGTGCAAAGCCAGAACAGTACCCTTATCTCTCAAGACTGCTTCTAGTTAGTTGACCTGCCATTAACTGTGCAAATCAGTTCCCTTACTGTCGTAACAAAGTACCTGACAGAAGAAAAAAGAGGCTGCCACTGTACACCGAGCTCCCACCATATAGACAACCAAGCTGGAGTCAAGGACAGGAAGGCCATGAACCTGGCAGTCTGTCTCTGTGGCTCAATGGCTGCCAGCTTGTCCCCCTGTCCAAGATGTTCAACAATCCCTTCGCAAAATGTTGCCAGCAACTGAGGTCCAACTATTTAAACATGTGTGCCCTTTAAACAAGAATTTCTAGGAAGAAGCTGTCTGCGAAAGCTGACTAGCTTGTTAGAACTGCAGTTGTGAGGAGATGTTGGAATGTTGCTGATCCAGAGGATACTTACATTATAGTTTTAGCCCCCAGAATTTTTTACCTACCTCTTTGTCAAAACTAATCTATGTCATAGATTAAAAAAAAACTTTTTGGAATCTATTAACTTAGTAAATAACTAGGTATCACCAATCTAAAAGCTAAGAATGTCATCAGATAGCATAGTGGGGCCATAGAAAAGATCCACGATATTTGTGTTAACTGCCTTACTTGTGTGCCCATCAATGTATTTTGCATTTTACTTGCATTATACCTTTCTTTGTTCTGTAAAACTATGAAACATCGTGAAACTGCGTTGACATTGGAATAAGGGGTGACCTAAATTTGTGTTCCTGGACCATGATCACTCTACATGGCTCAAGAATAAATCATCCTTAGTCCCTTAAGTTTACAGTCTCTGAGGAGCATTTCACATTCAAACTATCCAAGAAAGAGAGGGGATGCTCCAGAGGGAAGCAGAGACCAACCTCTTTAGCCTGAAATGTTGAGTATCTTTGTCTCCTGTGTAAAGTCATGTTACTACAAGGTCCGATGTCTTTGCCTCTGTTATGTCTAATAATAAGATATTATGAAGCAATGGTCTTCACCGTGGAAAAGAAGAGGGGAAGGATGGAGGACAGGAAGGGAGGGCAAAAAAAAGGAATTAGCAGGGATGGGGAGGTTGAAATCTCAGGGAAGCCAAATCCAGACATCAAACGTCAGACAAAGCTGCAGCTGTCCCAAATTCAAACTCTGCCTCGACTCAGAAGCACAGCATCTTTTCTGCTAATATCTGCTCTATGCTCCCTCCCTGAAGTAAAGACAAAGAGTCTGAAGGGCAAACCTTGGAGGCCAGACTCCAGGGAGAGGGTAATGAGCCAGAGTAGTAATCAGCCCCTAATGGGAATGCCAATAGCAGTACTGACACTCTGTCCAACAAGTCTGCAGAAGGACTGGAGTTCTCTCATGGAAATCCAGAGAAGGCAGGAACCCCATGCTGTCTGGGTCACACCAACACCCAGAGTCCTCGAGCAAATGTTGAAATGCCAAAGCACACCAGGTCAATCATCACCAAACACAAGAGCCTCTAGGTTTGGCACTGGGCTGGGGACAGGTATCAAGGGGACTGAAGTCTTTTCTGAAGTAAAAAGATTCTGCCTCCCACCGGGCCTAGTTAGACATTTAAAATGAAAATAATGGGACATTTCACACCCACTAAGTGGCTAATGGTCCCACTAATCACCAGGTCTTCCTGAAGGGCCGATGTGAGAAGCTCAGACCTGACCCAGGGCTTCCAAATATCCACCCTTCTCTAGACACTTCCTGTAACACAGTCTTTGCAACAAGGGAATTGGAAGAGAGGGAATGAAGGGCTGGATTTGAACAAATATGCCTTACATGCATCTATATAAATTCTCAAACAATAATAAAAGAGATTAAAAAAAAAAAACCCTGGAGTTGGGGATTTGTGCTCAGTGTTAGAGCGCTTGCCTAGCAAGTGCAAGGTCCTGGGTTCGATCACCAGCTCCGAAAAAAAAAAAAAAAAAAAAGAAAAGAAAAGAAAAAGAAAACACTTTATTCAAAGCCCACTGCCTCCATTGGTCAGTATTTGCTCCAGGCTGATGAGATGCTCAACAGGTCAAGGCCCTTACTGCAAGGCCTGAGGACCTGAGGTCCACACATGTGCAGTGGCAAGCTCATACATACACACACACTAAATAATTAATTAACTAATTAATTAACTAACTAATTAATTAAAGTAAATTAGCATTTCTTCATAAATAAAACATTGTAAAGCTGTCACTTGCATGAAAGGGTCTGCATTATTAGCTGACCCCTGACCCGTTCTTTCTCAGACTCACCAAAGAGAGAACCATGTGGGACTATCAACAACTTGTGCTTAGCACCTGACAGAATCCTAAGTGTATCTGTCTGAGGAATGAAGGGCACCCTGGGCATGCAAACACCACACTGTGTCCAAGACAGAAGGGTGCCTCAGTGCACGTATTCAAAACCAAAGTTCAGAGGAGTTCACGAGAAACCATGAAGTAACACAGCCCGCATTGTCAAACCTGACCTTTTCCAGAATTAAAATTTGCCTGATTCTACCTAGCGTTTCCGCAGAGGACAAGAAACTGCTTCTTCTCTCGTTCTTGTCCTTTCTACTCTATTTCTACTTTATTTTACAATAATTTTAAAAAATCCTAACTATTGGAGAAACATCCGTTTATCAAACAGGAATAACAGGTGTCTCTTGTTAAGCAAGATGGTTTTAATCTTTCTTGGTACTTTTAGATCTATTTGGGGTTTTTTTTGTTGTTTTGTTTTTGTTTTTGTTTTCAACTTAATGCACACTTCCGCATCATGGAACAAAGACTTGGGGGGGGGGGAACTGCAGGTTTGGAGTTTGTCCTTGAGAAGCACCTACAGGGTAAGTCAGAGAACACTCTGGCTGTAGATTCCTTTGTTCTGAGAGGAAAGAAGGGAGCTCTCTGTGGTGATTACAAATACCTGTTTCTCTTTTACTTACTTGTTGCCAGATCCACTCTCCCTGCCTTCTACTCCAATATCCTGCTCTGGAATTAAATAAATGAATACATACGAGTGTGTGGTTGCATAAGCATGGGAGGTCAGAGGTCAACCTTAGCTGTCTTCTACAGTCACTGGCTCAACTCAACTCCCTTCAGTGGTCAAGTTGACATGCCTGGGAAGAGGAGACTGTAGCTGCTTGTTTTCTAATACTAATTGGGTTCCCCAAATTAGTTTGCAGGAGAAAGTCTGCACCTAGCTTCTGGGAACCTGACCGCAGTTAATTCTGTTTGGTGAATAAAGATGCTAGCTGCTAATAGCTGGGAAGTACTGAGAGAGCATAGAGAGAGAGAGAGAGAGAGAGAGAGAGAGAGAGAGAGAGAGAGAGAGAGAGAGAGAGACAGAGAGAGAGAGAGAGAGAGACAGAGAGAGAGAGAGAGAGAGAGAGAGAGAGAGAGAGAGAGAGAGAGAGAGAGAGGAGATTTAGGGTTCCCAGGCTTGGGACTGAGAGGTCACCATGCCTTAGGGTAGTGTGGAGGAGGGGAGACAGATGCTGCCATGGAAGGGAAATAACATGGAGAAGGGCAGAGCTGCAGAATAAAAGGGCTTGGAGATCATGGCCCAGAGGTCTGCTCCTTGGAGTCAAGAACAGCCAAGTTGAAGCATAGAAAATAGTAAATAGTAACTTGGAGTTATTGCTGGGAGGTGGATTCTACAGCATGGAGGGTAGGCAGCTGACCAGCTATGGGCTGCTTTAGATATAGAGGCTGGGCATGTTCTTTCATTCGGGAACAGAAACCTTTGAGATGAGTAACCTGAGTCAGGATTTATTAATTTTTTTTTTTTTTTACTACAGGGGACCTCAGCTGAGGATTTGCCTCCATTGCATTTGCCTGTGGACAGATCTGTGAGGCATCTGTTGGAATAATGATTGGTGTGTGGAGGCCCACTGTGGATACCGCCACCTGTGTGTGGACAGTCCTGGTTACAGAAGAAAGCACGTTGACCAAGCAATGAGCAACAAGCCAGTAAGCAGTTGTTCCTCCATGGTCTCTGCTTCAGTTGCTGCCTTCAAGTCTCTGCCTTGAGTTCCTGTCCTGACTTTCTTCTGTGATGGGCACTGACCAAGCTGAAGTCAACCCTTTCCTCCCTGAGATAGTTCACACAGTATTTCATCAGAGCATAGAGAAGTAACTGAAACAGTTCCACCCTGCCTTGCTTTGTTTTCTTGCAACAAAGACTCATATTTACACCCCAAACATACCAGTCAAGCTGG
Organism: Rattus norvegicus; assembly: GCF_021556685.1. Classification (NCBI taxonomy): domain Eukaryota; kingdom Metazoa; phylum Chordata; class Mammalia; order Rodentia; family Muridae; genus Rattus; species Rattus norvegicus. The sequence continues at coordinate 9,761,976 of NC_141555.1, forward strand.
TGGACCAGAGAACATCGGGGATGCATCTGTCCAAATCTCTGGTACCAGGATTCCAGGCCACCATGTCTTACTTTTATTTTTTAACATGGGTTATAGGAACCGAACACAGACCCTCATACTTTCATGGCAAACACTTTACTGGCTAAGCCAGCTCCTTACCCCAAGAACCCCACCTAAGAATCTTTGAAAGCCATTCCTCTGTCAGACCACAGTCTCTCTTTAAGGTGCCCATTCCTTCCATGACAATGCCATGTGGGTTAAATTTCTAATCAGAAGACACACACACATTGAGCTATGAAGTATTTTGCTTTGTTCCTCAATAGGGCAGCATTATGTATTTGTAAAATGTGAAGTTTCTGGAAGAAAACTTATCTGCCTAATGCTTCACAAAAAAAGGAAATACCTTTAGTGCATGAAGTATAACTTAACACCCACAATAAACATGAAGAAGGCGGGGTGGATATCATCTGTGTTGTGTGGTCCTGAGAAAGATCAGATATTTAGCAGATAATTATCAAACATTTAATGGGGAGAGGGGGAGATAAAAGAATGTAACTTCAAAATTATATTTACTTCACTCTTCTTTGGGCAGAAACATTTTAAATAATATTCCATTGTCCTTCCTGGTGTGTGTGTTTTAATTGTTGTATCACATCCACCTGCTGGGACATTGGCCCTTATTTGGGTGTGTGGTTGCTAATTGCTAAGGTGGGGGTGGGGAGGGGCTGGCAAATTGGGGTTCTGATAGGACAGAAGATGAGTTCAAATGAGGCTGGCAATAATTCTGGTCTTACAAGGGCAAACACAATAAATATATCTGCTGGGAATGGGTTTGGTCACAGTAATATAAAACCAACCAATATCCCTTAATCACAAGGGTGTGATTTAATTGGGAAGAAACACCAAAGTACACAAAGCATCAGTTCAACATGCCAGCCATCCCAGAGGACTCTTGGCTCATCCATCTTTCTCATCTTACTGTCCTCAGCACATTGGCTATAATGTAGTCACAGGAGGGAAACTATTAGGAGATGTGGCCTTGTTGGAGTAGGTTTGACCATGTTGGAGTGGGTGTGGACTTGTTGGAGTGGGTGTGGCCTTGTTGGAGTAGGTGTGGAATTGTTGGAGTGGGTGTGGCCTTGTTGGAGTAGGTGTATCTTTGTTGGAGTGTGTGTGTCCTTGTTGGAGTGGGTTTGGCTTTGTTGGAGTAGATGTGGCATTTTTGGAGTGGGTGTGGCCATGTTGGAGTGGGTGTGGCCTTGGTGGTATAGGTGTGGCATTGTTGGAGTGGTTGTGGCCTTATTGGAGTAGGTGTGGCCTTGTTGCAGTAGGTGTGACTTTTTTGGAGGAAGTGTGCCACTGTGGTGGATTTGCTTTGAGATTTGTATATACTCAAATTGTGCTCAGTGGTACAGACAATCCCTTTCTGCTGCCTGTCCATCAAGAACTTTGGTCTCCTCCAGCATCATGTCTGCCTGGATGCTCTCATGATTCCTGCCATGATGATAATGGACTGAACCTCAGAAACTCTAAGCCACCTGCAATGGAATCTTGTCCTTTATAAGAGTTACCTTGGCGGCTGCATCTGTAGCCATGAGCATGGTCAGTGTACAGAAGAGGATTGTCTCTAATGTTCTCCACTGTGGTAAACAGAAGGTCCAGTTGGACCCCAATGAGACCAATAAAATCGCCAATGCCAAATCCCTTTCAGCTGATCAGGAAGCTGATTGAAGATGGCCTGATCATCTGGAAGACTGTAATTGTACATTCTCAGGCTCGCTGCCAAAAAACACCTTGAAGGCAGGCATATGGTCATAGGGAAGAGAAAGGGTACTGCCAACACTTGCGTTCCTGAGAGGGTAATCTGGATGAGAAGGATGAGGATCCTGCAACGGCTTCTCAGGAGATACTGGGAATCTAAGAAGATTGATCGCCATATGTATCACAGCCTGTACCTGAAGGACAAAAGGAACATATTAAAAAACTCATAAATTCTTATGGAGAAGATCCACAAACTGAAGGCAGAAGAGGCCTGCAGGAAGCTACTGACTGACCAGGCTGAGGCTCGCAGGTCTAAGACCAAGGAAGCACAAAAACGCGTTGGAGGAGAGCTTCCAGGCCAAGAAGGAGGAGATCATCATGACTCTGTCCAAGGAGGAAGAGACCAAGAAATAAAGCTTCCTTCACGTCTGTGCATAGTGACCTCACTGTGGCCTCATATGATCAGTCATTAAAATAAAACAAGCCTTAAAATAAAAAAGAGTTACCTTAGCTATGGTGTCTGTTCACAGCAATGGAAATCTAACTAAGATAATGTGTATTTATTCTGCCATTTCTGTTTTTCTGGAAATCCTAATACAATAGCTCTCTAGAGAGAGGAACAAGTACCAACCAGACAACATAAATTCCAGTTTACTTTTCCGGTGAATATGAAGTAGTTGTGGTTTTAAAAAAAATACAAAATTGTTGGGTTTTTGTTTGTTTGTTTTGGGGTGTTGTTGTTGCTGTTGCTGCTGTTTTCATTGTTGTAGTTGTTGTTGTTGTTGTTGTTCTGTTGTTAAAGAAGAAACACATTAAACCTCTTCATCCCTGACTGGTTGGCAAACCCCCGAGCCCACATCAGATAAAGTAATTCAGGCATTAGGAATGTGTGTACACAAAAACATAAAGGTATTCCTGTCAAGTTCAGATGAGAGACATGGGGTATGTGGGCAAGCCTAGACCCTCAACCATTTAACGCAGACAAATCAGGACACACTGTCAGCAGCCTGTCGGTCCACCAGAGATGAGTGCCTGTGGGTTGTGTTGTTCTTTTCTTTTATGAATTTTTGCAGCCACCCTGCTCATTAATCATGTTTATAATGTTAACTTGGCACTTTTTTCTTGACTCATCAAATATTTCCTTAATGAACTGTCAGCTCACACCCCCATCTCCATTGTAATGACTTCTAAATTGAGTTCATCTGGACCAAGGGGGTTTTTAGAACTCTATGATGACAGAAAACACGGGGAAAAGAACCTCTTTCATTGTAATTGAAGAAAGACATAGTCATTCACCTGCCACCTTCCCTTAGTGCTGACTGTCCCCAAGCTCAGACCTGAGACCTCTGCCTCATGGGCACCATCAAAGCCATGAGATGAGCACTTCCAAACCAGGAGGCATTATACTGACATGACCATACTGTGCTCTCTCATCTACAGCCACTGGTGTCCCTCCTCCCCTTAAAAGAGAGCTGTTGCTATTCATGCTCAGCATTACCCCTGCTCATAATTCAAAGCTCATAACTTTTAAAAATCAGATGTGTTTTTATTATCACATGTGTTAATGTTCTGGCTACACAGAACTGTGTGCACCACGTGCCTGCCTGATGTCTATAGGGGCAAAGAGAGGGCATTGGATCTCCTGAAACTGTCTAACAGTTCAACTGTGAGCCATCATATGGATGCTGGGAATAGAACCTGGGTCCTCTGCAAGAGTAGCAAGTGTTCTTCGTGGCTGAGCCGTCTGTCTAAGCCCCAGAATCTGTGCCCTGTCCCTGGAGATGCTTTGCTACTCTACAAAACCACATGGGAGACTTGGTGCCCTTCCTCGAGAATAGACTTCCCCCTATCAATGAAGAGGATGCCATGGCTGGTTGTATTGTACACACTAGGAGACTCTGAGGGAAAGTGCCTTGTATAGGGGATTCCTGACAGAACCAAGACTGGAAGAGCACCCTGGACAGGATAGAGATTGGGTTGAGCCATTGCAGAAGATAAAAGAGTGATGGTGCCAAGGACATTTGAGCAATCCCATGAACTATCCAGTCTGGGGTCTTAGTTAGGTTTCCACTGTTGAGAAGAGACACCATGACCAGGACAACATGTAATCGGGGCTGGCTTACAGGTTTAGAGGGTCAGTCCATTATCATCAAGGCAGAGGGCATGGCAGTTTGCAGACAGATAAGGTGCTGGAGGAGCTGAGAGTTCTACATCTCCATCTAAAAGACGCCAGGAGAAGACAGTCTCCCACATGGCTGGGAGAAAGATTTCAAGAACTCACCCCCACAGGGACACAGCTACTCCAAGAAGGACAACCTCCTAATAGTGCTATTTCCTGGGCAGTGCATATTCAAACCACCACAGGGTCTCTTCACATATATGATAATTATAATGTTGTTTTAAAGTCTTGCTTAAAGACACATGATGTTTCCGTGAAGAACATTCTTTGGGTCTGGGTGTCTCCAAAACCCTAACAACATGAAGTTCTCTATACCCCTGAAGTATGAAATTGGCATGTGTGTACAACCCCTTCCATCCTTTGCAATATCATAATGTTAAGTGTGTGAAGCTCCAGTGTGCAGCCTGTAAGTGCCGGATTGTGTGAGTTCTTGAGCCGCACACTCAACAGAATGAGGCTTGTGCCTCCTGTACTTCTGTTTATGGCTCGGAACTCTGGCCTAGTCGGATGGGCAAGTAGTTCTGGGAAGTAAGATTGTTGGGTGCAGCATGAAAGTATGTGATTTAATTACAGAGCTGAAGGAATCTGGCTAGTTTCTTCCTGTACACATGAGAGATAAAAGTCACTCTGTGCAGCCAAATTGGAAAAAAAAAAATCACAGAGAAAAGGCACATAGGATGCTTGTTTTACCTAGACTAGATCATGAGCCCTGTTCATATTTAAATATCCATATGTACAGAGGAATCATTCCTTTTTGGTGCAGAGATGCCTTACATTTTAAGCACCCAGGGAAATATCAGGCAGATCTGGGTGTTTGGTGTGAGAACACCTCTCTTCCTGTGGAGGCCCCTTCATGACGACTAGGTGGCCACATGATCCCTAGTTCACCACCATTCTGCTCAGCCCCATAACAGATGAAGTAGAACACATGATTTGGGGAGATGAGATGGATAAATATTAGACCATTCCCCATGCAGGGCAGAGAACAGCATTGAAAGAACTGGAGAAGATGTTGGCTGACCCCAGGCCTATTCTCACAGAAACAGGTGAAAAACCGCCACACAATGTTCCAGTTATGAGTGTTTCCTTCAATAACAGAGAGTTTAAAATAGCACTCTTGCCTCCCCCTCCATCCCCCAAGTGATGTTCGGAAGGCCGACGGGCCACCAGTCTTCTTGTAGGAGAAGCCTCTCTGGTTCCCTCAGAGCAGCTCTACAAGAAAATGAATAGCATGTGCTCATTATTCAAATGAGCCTTAATTAATGCAGAACTCACCCCCAAACTTTCCAAGATACCCATGGTAATGAGCTCCCAGCTCTCTTCCCCTCCAGTTTATGATGTCAAGCTGAAGAGCTACATGTGACAGAAGCTGGGAAGCTGAGGACCCGACAGCAGTTTGACTCCACAGTCTCACAGCTTGCAGAAGTATCTCGGCCCCAAAGTCTGTGTTCAGCCATCCTTTCAGGGGTAAAGATGGTGTGGTTGGTGACATGCTCCCCAGAGTGCCTCTAAGTTTATAAAAGAGACTCAAGTCAAGAGACTTTGAGGCTGTCTCTAATTTGCACACCTGAACCAGCCCCGGCCCTAATTCCAGCCAAAACATTTCATAAATTGTACAGCAAATGACAGTGAGTTCACACGGACCATTATTCATAGCCTCATAATCCTTTCTCAATAGAGAAGAACACACCTCCACAGTCCTGGAGGATGCAGCATTGTGCCTGTGGTTCGAACAAGACAGGATAGAGGAACAGGAGAGTTAAGGGTGATGCTAAAATGGAGAGGAGCTATCTTATGGGGTCTAGCCTTTGTCTCCTGATGGCTGAGCATCAAAAACCTCAAACAAACCGACCCACCCAAGGCTGCCTGCAGAGATAGTGCACATTTTCCTAAAAATATCACAGTCGAGGCCGAGAAACACATGGGCCTGAAGAGATAGCCCATCAGTTAAGAGCATGTTCCAAACTTGCAGGGAACCCAAATTCTGTTCTTAGGATCCACTTAACCAGCTCACAGCGGCCTGTAAATAAGATCCCGGGAACCTGAGGTCCTCTTCTGGCCTCCAAGGGAATCTACAAACAATATGCATGCACGCACATGCGAGTGCGCACACACACACACACACACACACACACACACACACACACACACAAAATTGAAACTGTCCTTACTGGGGGTCAGGAAGTATATGGACTCTGATTTCACACTGTTACTCATCCACTCTCATCCCTAGACCCAAACGATGTAACTCATAAAACCATCTTGGAACTTTATTTACAAAAAGAAAATCACCTAAGAGAAACAAGTGATGAGCTAGAGAGATGGGTCAGTACGAAAGAGCAATGCGTGCTCTTGCAGAGGACCTGAGTTACATTCCCAGCACCCACATGGCAGCTCACAACTATCCACAAGTCAAGATTGAATGGATCAGACACCCTCTTCTGATCTCTAAGGTTGCCGTATGCATATAGCACACGCACATAGGTTCAGCTACATATAAAATAACAAAATAAATCTAAAAAAATTTAAATAAGAACAAGTATATTCAATCAGTATATTTTACCTAATTTTCAAACTTCACTTTATCCTTCAACCTTGCTGTAAATTGTATCTTTTGTACAATGGTGCCTGAAAAGCCACAGAATTGTGTATAAAGCTCTCTCTAAATGCCCATGTTCAAATCAGAAACAGTGACAGTCACCTTCTCTGTGTAATAAACTCACTGATTTTCCCCCTGTGGTGTAGTAGGGGATCCAGCTTTACCTGAATGGAGTTCCCTGAGTGGAACTGGAACTGCTCAGGCTCTGACTGCAGTATCCAGTGTCTCCACCACTGCTGACAAAGGACAGAGTCCTCCCCATGTTTCCCACAGACTCCAGATGCTGGTGCAATAGTCGAGCCTCTAGATTTCCCTCTCATTGAGGTAAGGGTTTCCATTCACCTGGAATTCATCCAGAACCTTCAAGAGTCAGAAACATCCTGCAGAACAAAGAAGCCTCTCTGGCCATCTCTAAGGTCCTAAGAACATCCACGATGTCCAGTTCACTGATAACATGAGGGGAGCCTGCCATTGCCACAAACTCCCTGGGGACAGAGAGGGTGGGCAGAGGAGGCAAACACTCTCTTTATCCCATTCCTCATGGTTCCCATTCCTTACATATTAAATATGCAACTTGCAGATTCATCAGACAAAACACCAGGGCCTGGGAGATGGCTCATTACCTTAGGGATTCAAGGATCAGAATTTAAATTCTCAGCCCTGGGCACTCTGTCTGGAGCCACAGTGATTCTGATGTGGGCTCTGCTAACAGGAAGACATCTGGCTGCCCTGTACTGGGCAATAGGGCAGCCCGACCCCTTTTCAGTCTTACATTCCCTCACCAATCAACAATCATGTGGCTCAGTGCAGAGGCCACTGGCTTGAAGAAGAGCATGAGAACATCGAGTGTGTGCTAATAAAGCCTGATCACATGATATTTCCGTGATGTCAAAGCCATGGTCTCCAGGATACCACCTGGACCCATTCGCTCTCTGATTTAACACCTTTATTGGAAAGGACATAACCAGAGGATACTGGAGAAAGTCCAGGGTAGACGAAGTACTGCCAAGTCCCCAGTAGGGAAGTGGTCCCACAGCCACAAACCCTTTTCACCCCTCCATCCACTAAGCCTGTGATTCATGAATGATATTAATAGAAACCAGGCATGGACCTGCCTACGGTGCTATGTCCAGCAACAGATGTCTCCTACAGTGGTTGTAATAGAATAACCATAACCCAAGAATGCAGCCCACTCATCAGTGCCAGATCACCTTCACTAAAAAGGCTAGTGGTGTCACTGGAAAAGGCAGCTGGAACCAAGGCTGTGCCTAACCTGGTCCTGATTGTAATTGCTCTGTTTCATCCAGAGAGCAAACTGAGGAATGTGACTAGTTTCAGATGTGGATCTCTCAGCTCTGATATTGATGCATTTGTTAGTCAGTGTCTGAGATGGCCCTGAGGCCTTGGGGAATCTGGCTTGGGACAGGAGAGATGCTTTTCATCCTAATTCACCATGGTTCCCGCAAGTTATGACAACATGGTTTGCCTGTTCACTTGAGGCTGTCCTGGCCAGTCTGCTGGCTAACAGAGGAGCAGCACCTCTTCCTCTGCATCCAGCAAGGTCTATGTTCAACCCTCTTCCTCCTCCAAACCTACTTCTCCCATTTCCTATGAACACAATGAATCTTTATTGAATTTTAGGGCCCCCAAAATGAGGGAAACCACGTGGAATTTGTCCATTTTGCTTGGGATGGTTCCTCCCAATGTAAGTACTTCTGTATTTACAAGATCAGGTACCAAACAGACCCACACAGCTATATCTCTACCCAGAAGCTCAGGAAAATACTCGAATTTCAGACAATCTTGAAATCCAGCTATCCACCCTGTTTCCTGCTCTTACCCAACACATGAACACACACACACACACACACACACACACACACACACACACAGAGTCATCTCATACAAAGCCTCCATCCAAAGAGATAGCACACAGATTAGGCTCAGAGCCTGTGGTTGAGTGCCAGTCAGCCTGAGCCATTGGACACCGTGCCCATAGGATTCAGAGGCAACACATCAGAGGACACATGTACACCATGCATACTGTGGCAACATTCTCAGTATCCAAGATGTGGAATCAGCCTGAGGATCCATCAATAGACCACTGAATAAGTCCTGGTACACATACACAATAGAATTTTATCCAGCCACAAAAAGGATAGAATTAAGTCTTTGGTAGGAAAACTGTAGACCACTGCATTAAGCAAAATCAGCCAAAAGAGTCAAATACTGAAATTTTTGTCTTGTTTGTGAGTCCTTAATTCTTTACAGAATCTTTATGGGTTCTTAACAGATCCAAAAAAACAAAAACAAAAACAAAAGCAAAAAACAAAAAAAAAAAGAAACAGAAAAACAAAACAAAAAAAAAAAAAAAAAACCAAAAAAAACCCCAAGTATGTCCATATGTCACAAAGGCAACAAAGGCTTGGAGAAGGCAGGAGACTAGGCACGGGGGTGGGGGATGTGGGTGAGGAGAAAGATCGGATAGGGTAAACCACAGGACATGGCTAAAGGAAGTTGCCTTGATGCAAACCAGCACTGTGGATAATGAATAGTCACTGATATAAAAAAAATGAAGTAGGAAAAAGAAAAAGAAAAGGTTACAATTTCAGCGTCAGAGACACTGATGAGGCTGTGTGTTTGTGTGTGTGTGTGTGTGTGTGTGTGTGTGTGTGTGTGTGTGTGTACATATAAGAGTAAGATGTCCAAGAAAGCCAGTAGGGGGAGGTAGATACCCTGGAACTGAAAATACTAGTGGTTGTGTGTCATAGGACCCGGGAGCCAGAAGCCAAATTCAGGTCTTCTGTAAAAGGTGTTTGCATTTTAATTACTATGTCGTCTCTGTGGCACCCTTTTAACATTTCTTCAATTAGTCCAGTTGGTTATCAATTCCATTAGATTTTGTCTGGGAAAAAGTTTTATCTTTAATAGGCACTTTTTTTCTTCTGAGCACAGAATTGGAACTTTAGAGTTATTTATTTCGGAAGTGAACTTGTGCCATCCTGCGTGTTTTGCAGTGGGCGTGATTTCCAGTCTAACCACAACTGTACCTTCTGTTTTCATTCTCTGTTCTCTTCCTTGTTATATTTTTTTTTCTTTCAAGCTTTTCCAGTAGAAAGTTGTTTATTATATAAATATATGATCGTATTCATTATGTATCTCTCCCAACTCAGCTTTTAACTCTCATGAGCACTGAAGGCTGTGTCTGGCTGTACTCTGTGTTCAGCACATAGGATAGCTCCCGGGTCTAGCAACATTAAGTGTTTGTTAAACAATTGGGGTTTTTACTCTTATTTTACAGATGAGATGCCTCAGGCAGAGAAAGGTTATGGTAACGGAACACACTGGGATTCCTAACGTGGTTTCTGAGAGATTCAATGTGTTGAAGACAGAACAGTAGAGCCTAGGTTTCTTAGGGTTGTTCATACAAGGTCTTAGCCACAGAGGATGAAAGGTAACACGTTCAGTATGGTGAGAACAGCTTAGATTTAGGTTACTACAACTCAGTGTGGATCCGCTCACATCAGCCCCTCCCTGGATGTGTGGCTTGCTTGGATGAGTGTTAAGAAAATTGTACATTGAATCCTGTTCTGACATGCAAGCAGAAATGTTGAGGACAAATAATCCTTCTACGATTATAGCTATAAAATTTTATATTTCTTGTGTTTATTATATTTTTTTTTTATTGTATTTTGTTGCACTTTATATTTGAGACAAGATTTTACAACATAGCTTTTTCTGGCCTGGAAGTTGTTTTGTAGACCAGGCTGATTAGAAGAGAATCTTTAAAAAAAATTCTTAGGAGCAATTAAAAGCTAGCCTGGTTATTGCCCTGCAATGATGGACCTTGCCTTGGAGACCCATGTTAATACAGTAATGTGTCGAAAATACTGATTAACTGTTATTGATCCTCCTCTATGTCTCTGCCTGGAACGAGCCAAAAGAAAGCTCACAGCCACCGTACAGCCAGGCAGAAGCAAGGACTGAACTTGAAATCTTGAAAGAAGAGAGTGGGGACAAGAGGTTGTATCCTGAATCCATGTGTATAATCCAGGAAGCAAAAACTAGCGTATAGTGATAAAGGCATCATCATGGTTTGAATATGCTTGACTCAGGCTTGGCCCAAAGCCTGACAACCTAAGTTTGATACCCAGGACCCACATGGTGGAAGGAGAGAGCTGACCCGCACAAGTTGTCCTTTGACCTTTGTGTGTCTGTGTGTGTGTCTGTGTGTTTGTGCGCCTACAGATTAAAAATAACTTGAAAATTAAAATAAAGAAAGAAATAAACACCATCCACATCCTTGATGGGTCTTAGTGCATTCTGCAACATGACGTCGTAAGACCTGCACATTGTTTTGTTCCTATGACAACTGATTCTCTGACTGCTTAAATCTGGGATCTCTGGATTTTTCAGTGATTATTTCTTAGAAGTGTTCTTTCTGAGTCTGTTGTGTAGGCAGTGTTTGGGTTGGGAAATGTCACAACAGACAATCTCAAACTGTCCACTGCCTGATGAGGCAATAGCAAGCCAGATGCAGAAGGGTAGACCCAGGATACACTGTTTCTTCCGTTCTGAATGGAGAATGAAATTAACATCTTCTAAGATCCCCTAGAAGCCATCCCCACATCTCAAAGCCCCCCTTTATGTCTTTTATCCTGGGATAATGGAGTTGCAGATGTGTAATAACTTGGCAGTAAAAATATAAACCTCTAACGGCAGCTTTCACAATATGACATTTTTTTTCTGTTTTGTTGTTGCTACTGTTTTCCACTGTTTTCTTTTTAAATCAAATATTGGTATAAACGAATTTAACTCTTCTGTATGTTTTATAATTATTTATGTTTTATAATATATATTTCATAATTTCTACCATCCTTCTTCTCCTTTCACCTCTTCCTACAATCCTTCACACCATCTCAAATTCATTGATTTTTTTTTTATTAATTTGAGTATTTCTTATATACATTTCGAGTGTTATTCCCTTTCCCGGTCTCCTAGCAAACATCCCCCTCCGACCTCCCCTTCCTTATGGGTGTTCCCCTCCCCATCCTCCCCCCATTGCTGCCCTACCCCTAACAATCTAGCTCACTGGGGGTTCAGTCTAAGCAGGACCCTGGGCTTCCCCTTCCACTGGTGCTCTTATTAGGATATTCACTGCTACCTATGGGATCAGAGTCCAGGGTCAGTCCATGTATAGTCTTTAGTTAGTGGCTTAGTCCCTGGAAGCTCTGGTTGCTTGGCATTGTTTTATATATGGGGTCTTGAGCCCCTCAAGCTCTTGCAGTTCTTTCTCTGATTCCTTCAAAGGGGGTCCTATTCTCAGTTCAGTGGTTTGCTGCTGGCATTCGCCTCTGTGTTTGCTGTGTTCTGACTGTGTCTCTCAGGAGAGATGTACATCCAGCTCCTGTCGGCCTTTACTTCATTGCTTCATCCATCTTGTCTATTTGGATGACTGTATATGTATGGGCCACATGTTGGGCAGTTGGGTGTTCCTTCTGTCTCTGTTTTAATCTTTGGCTCTGTATTCCCTGCCAAGGGTATTCTTGTTCTCCTCTTAAAGAAGAAGTGAAGCATTCATAATTTGATCATTCACCTTGAGTTTCATTTGTTCTAGGCATCTAGGGTAATTCAAGCATTTGGGCTAATAGCCACTTATCAATGAGTGCATATCATGTGTGTTTTTCTGTGATTGGGTTACCTCACTCAGGATGATATTTTCCAGTTCCAACCATTTGCCTATGAATTACTTAGAGTCATTGTTTTTGATAGCAGAGTAATATTCCATTGTGTAGATGTACCACATTCTCTGTATCCATTCCTCTTTTGAAGGGCATCTGGGTTCTTTCCAGCTTCTGGCTATTATAAATAAGGCTGTGATGAACATAGTGGAGCACGCGTCTTTCTTATATGTTATGGCATCTTTGGGTATATGCCCATGAGATGTATAGCTGGATCCTCAGGCAGTTCAATGTCCAATTTTCTGAGGAACATCCAGACTGATTTCCAGAATGGTTGTACCAGTCTACAATCCCACCAACAATGGACGAGTGTTCCTCTTTCTCCGCATCCTTGCCAGCATCTACTGTCACCTGAGTTTTTGATCTTAGCCATTCTCACTGGTGTGAGATGAAATCTCAGGATTGTTTGATTTGCATTTCGCTTATGACTAAAGATGTTGAACATTTCTTTAGGTGTTTCTCAGCCATTCAGCATTCCTCAAGTGTGAATTCTTTGTTTAGTTCTGAACCCTATTTTCTAATAGGGTTATATGTCTCCCTGCGGTCTAACTTCTTGAGTTCTTTGTATATTATGGATATAAGGCCTCTATCTGTTGTAGGATTGGTAAAGATCTTTTCCCAATCTGTTGGTTGCTGTTTTGTCCTAACCACAAAGTCCTTTGCCTTACAGAAGCTTTGCATTTTCATGAGAACTCATTTGCCAATTCTTGATCTTAGAGCATAAGCCATTGGTGTTTTGTTCAGGAAATTTTTTCCATTGCCCATGTGTTTGAGATGCTGGCCTCCTTTTTCTTTATTAGTTTGAGTGTATCTGGTTTGATATGGAGGTCCTTGATCCACTTGGACTTAAGCTTTGTACAGGGTGATAAGCATGGATCGATTTGCATTCTTCTACATATTGACCTCCAGTTGAACTAGCACCATTTGCTGAAAATGCTATCTTTTTTTCCATTGGATGGTTTTGGCTCCTTTGTCAAAAATCAAGTGCCCATAGTTGTGTGAGTTCATTACTGGGTCTTCAGTTCTGTTCCATTGGTCTATCTGTCTGTCTCTGTAACAAAACCATGCAGTTTTTATCACTATTGCTTTGTAATACTGCTTGAGTTCAGGGATAGTGATTCCTTTTGTTGTTGAGGATAGTTTTAGCTATCCTGGGTTTTTTTATTCCAGATGAATTTGCAAATTATTTTGTCTAACTCTTTGAAGAACTGGATTGGTATTTTGATGGGGATTGCATTGAATCTGTAGATCGCTTTTGGTAAAATGTCCATTTTTATTATATTAATCCTGCCAATCCATGAGCATGGGAGATCTTTCCATCTTCTGAGGTCTTCTTCAGTTTCTTCCTTCAGAGTCTTGAACTTCTTATTGTACAAATCTTTTCATTGCTTGGTTAAAGTCACACCGAGGTACTTTATATTATTTGGGTCTATTATTAAGGGTGTCGTTTCCCTAATTTCTTTCTCGGCTTGTTTCTCTTTTGTGTAGAGAAAGGCTATTGATTTATTTGAGCTAATTTTATACCCAGCCACTTTATGAAGTTGTTTATTAGCTTTAGTAGTTCTCTGGTGGAACTTTTGGGATCACTTAAATATACTGAAATACCATCTGCAAATACTGATATTTTGCCTTCTTCTTTTCCGATCTGTATCCCCTTGACCTCCTTTTGTTGTCTGATTGCTCTGGCTAGAACTTCAAGAACTATATTGAATAAGTAGGGAGAGAGTGGGCAGCCTTGTCTAGTCCCTGATTTTAGTGGGATTGCTTCAAGTTTCTCTCCATTTAGTTTAATGTTAGCAACTGGTTTGCTGTATATGGCTTTTACTATGTTTAGGTATGGGCCTTGAATTCCTATTCTTTCCAGGACTTTTATCATGAAGGGTTGTTGAATACTGTCAAATGCTTTGTCAGCATCTAATGAAATGATCATGTGGATTTGCTCTTTCAGTTTGTTTATATAATGGGTCACATTGATGGTTTCCCATATTTTAAACCATCCCTGCATGCCTGGGATGAAGCCTTCTTGATCATTGTGGATGATTGTTTTGATGTGCTCTTGGATTCGGTTTGCCAGAATTTTATTGAGTATTTTTGCGTCGATATTCATAAGGGAAATTGGTCTGAAGTTCTCTATCTTTGTTGGGTCTTTGTGTGGTTTAGGTTTAAGAGTAATTGTGGCTTCATAGAAGGAATTCGGTAGTGCTCCATCTGTTTCAATTTTGTGGAATAGTTTGGATAATATTGGTATGAGGTCTTCTATGAAGGTCTGATAGAATTCTGCACTAATCCCGTCTGGATCTGGGCTCTTTTTGGTTGGGAGACCTTTAATGACTGCTTCTATTTCCTTCGGACTTATGGGGTTGTTTACCTGGTTTATCTGTTCCTGATTTAACTTCGGTGCCTGGTATCTGTCTAGGAAATAGTCCATTTCCTGCAGATTTTCATATTTTGTTGAATATAGGCTTTTATAGTAAGATCTGATGATTTTTTTGAATTTCCTCTGAATCTGTAGTTATGTCTCCCTTTTCATTTCTGATTTTGTTAATTTGGACAAACTCTCTGTGTCCTCTAGCTCACACCTTTAATCCTAGCACTAGTGATGCAGAGGCAATCATATCTAAAATATAAAATATCACTAAAATGTCCAATCACATCAACTAAAATCGTGATATTTTAACTTTTTGCTTACTAAAATTTTTCTGTTTTCCCTCATGTTTTTGTCTAATTTTTGTGGATAAGACTTCCAGTACTATATTGATGGGGTAAGTGGATATTAGGCAACCTTTTCTAGTTCGTGATTTTTGTGGTATTGCTACAAGTTTCTCTCCAGTAAGTTTGCGGGTGGCAACTGTTTTTTTTTTTGTTGTTGTTGTTTGTTTGTTTTTTGTTTTTTTGTTTTTTGTTTTTTGTTTTTTTTTGTAATATTGCTTTTACTATGTTTAAGTATGGGCGTTGAATTCCTAACATTTTTCAAGATATGTAACATGAAGAATTATTGTTTTTTTTTTAATTTTTTATCAGCATCTAAAAAGATGATCATTTGTCATCCCCCCCAGGAGTATATTTACATAATTGATTCTTCTATATGCTGACATCCAGTTGAACCATAATTTCTTGAAAATTCTGTCTTTTTTCCATTTCATGGTTTTAGCACATTTTTCAAAGACAAAGTGACAATAGGTGTGTGCATTCCTTTCTGGATCTTCAGGCTAGGATATCTGGTGAAATTTTCAATTACCATGGATGGAGAAACCAAGACATTCCATGACAAAGCCAAATTTACACAATATCTTTCCACAAATCCAACCCTACAAGTGATAGTAGAAGGAAACTTTCAACACAAGGAGGGAAACTGCACCTTAGCAAAAAGTAGGGAATTAATCTTTCAACAAACCCAAAAGATGACAGCCACACAATTGTAATTACATTTCTAAAAACAAAAATAACAGGAAGCAACAGTCCATTTCATTTAATATCTCTTACCATAAATGGACATAATTCCCCAAATAAAAAGATATAAACTAAGAGACTGAAAATAAAAAGGGGATCCAAGATTTTGCTGCATACAGGGAATACACATTAGAGACAAAGTCAGAGTATCTGAGGGTTAAAGGATGGAGTAAAATTCTAAGCAAATATTCCCAACAAATAAGCTGGAGTAGCCTTTCTAATATTGAACAACATTGACTTTCAACAAAATGTTATCAAAAAATGATAAGGAAGGGAACCATACTTGTCAAAGAAAAAATAATACAACGATGAACTTTCAATTCCGAACAACTATTTTTCAAATGCAAGCACACCCAAATTCATAAAAGAAACATAACTATAACTCAAAGCAAATATTGCACCACACACAAAAAATTGTTGGACACTTCAATTCTGCACTCTCATCAACGGACAATTTATTGGAATTGAAAGTAAACAAATATGGTTAAAATAACAGAATATATTTTAATAACTTAAAAAATCCAAATGGATTTAACAGATATTTCAGTAATATTTCATCCTAAATCAGAAGAATATACCTTTTCCTATGCACCTCCTTTTAACTTCTCCCAATTTGACCATATACTCATTCACATAAGAGGCCTCAATGGATACCAAAATATTGAAGTAATCCTATGCATCCTATCAGATCACCATGAATGAGGGCTGATCTTCTATATTTTATTATTTTTGTATTTGTTTAAATTATCTATTATTTATTTATATGATATTTTTGAAACATCGTCTTCCTTGATAGTTTGTCACTATGCAATAAAGACTGGGTTAAACCTAGTGGTAGTTCTTCCATTGGTGACTCTACAGTAGCAAGAGTGAGTTCTCCATTCCAATCTTGGTTTATATACTACATTTTGAGTTGACTCTTTGTGCACACATTGATTTTAATGTTTTCTTCTTTGTTTGAATATATATTTGTATCATCTAACCTTACAAACTTGTAATTTTATAACGAAATTTTTAATTTCATAATTTCTGACTATAACTTTTGATCTCATTTTGGTTATATTTTTTCTCCATATTTAATGCATTTTTCTTTGTGAATACTTTTCCCTCTTTATGTATGTTCGTGCCTTTATGGGATTTTGTTATTGTTTATCAATGGAAAAATGCAATTTATTCACAGCAGCAGTAATATATGAAGGAGAATACAAGAGTTAATTAGCTATTTCAATAGGATGGATTACTTTTTAAAAATAAGAATCTCTGAAACAAAGAATAATGGTTAATTTCACACTACCCTTCCACAATGATTCCAGCATGCAATAATGCCTGGTAGTGTGCTGTGTTCATGTGGTGGTGGGAAATAATTTATGGAAGAATACAAGCACATACCACAGAAAATTTAAAGAATCCCTTTCCCCTACACACAGATACAAAATGGGATTTTAGCTTGGTCAATACAATTAATTGAAGTGGAAGTAAACAATTATGTTGCTACAAGAAAGTGATGACAAGGAAGAATTTCAAACCATGGTCAACTATATAATTGTGAACATTTGTTCCCAAAATTGAGGGTTGTTCCCCATGACAATAATAGCTGGACTGAACCCACCTTTTATCTATACAAATTGGGGTACCATGTCCCTAATTGGAATGATGAAGACAAAAAATAAAAACAATAACAAAAGGGTATATTAATAGAAGTAAACTGTTAAAACAAACTACCACAAACAACTTTACGTTCTAACCAGAAAACGCACCATAACTAAAGTCACATTTGAGCACCCTATATGAAGACAAAAATGAGTGGGCCATGGTCTTTCTCCCTTCCATGTTTTTCAAGTACTTTACAGAAACAGGAATCTCAGACTGCTTTTCCATGATTTATTAAAGGTTTTTATAGCCCTCATGTATTAAAACACCATTTTAATGTATTGATAGCTGCTGTCTAGGTTTTTTCCAAGTTCACAAACTTCTTGGACTTAAGTTCCAAAATGTAACTAGGCCCAACCCTGAGCTGTAAAACTATGACAAGGCAATTATTACAGATATTTTCAAGGCCCAAGCACTATAGTACTATACTATTGGCTACAGTGATCTAAATTAATTCAAATAGCTGAAGAGAGTAGGAAGATACATCTAAAAATGGGTTAGAAAAGTGAAGAAGAATCAACTCCTTACTCGTATATGCCAGCACTCATAGTTCTGTAGTAAGTCCTAAGAGGCAGTATTCAAGTAGGAATGGGAAGAAAGACCTCAGACAAGACAGGGAGATAAACTATCACGGTGGGTTTATGTAAGAGAAATACTTAGAAGTGAAAATGTCTTGTAAAATTAAAAAGAGGTTTTTTTTCATTATTTTTTCATTCCAATCAAAACAGACATCCATGAATAATTCTCCTCTAAGGCTTCCATAAAACAGGTTAAACAAAAATTAACATAAACATTTAAAAGTTTGAAAATGAGACAAAAGAAAAAAAGCCTTGCATATGTTTCAGAGCAGAATCACAGGGAAATGAGATGAATCTGGTCAAGATGAAACCTAGAGTGCCAAGCAGGATCTAGAATTAAGAACTGCATGAGAAAGGCAGTGGAGTAGTGACAGGACATGGCCAGGCCTGACAGATAAGTCTGGGCCCTTTACAGGGGCACAGACAGAGGTAAGAACATATTTCAAATAAAGCAGCACCATTCCTTTCTTCTCACCTCAAGTATCCCATCCCCCCAAAAAAACCCATTTTAATAACAATACAGAAGAGTTATGGTATGTCAGTCACTTCCCATTTGCTTTTAACCTTCTCTCCGAAGTCAGGATATATGAACATTTTGAATTTCCAAAAATAAAAATTCATTGACAGGTATATGGATGTCCTGAGGACCAAGTGACAAACTGAAATGTGTGAGGGCAGAGAAGGTGGAGGCTGTCTCATTCCACAGAGCAAAATTTGAATGCCCAAGTTAATAAGGGATAAGGCAACCATAACTGTTAAACTAGTTCTCATAACAATAAACTTATTTAGATTATTCTTAACTATACTTAGTTCAAATCACTTTCCAGCTCAGTCTTCATTTTGAATGATGCTGATCTATCCTGCAATGTCTCTGTACCATTTTCTCTTCCTAGTATTGGCTTTCTTCATGGGGATAATAGAAGATTGTGGCTGCATAGGTGATGTTTTTATTTCTATATATCACTCCCTGTAGCTTACTTTCAGATCCACTGTTTTCTTTTATTTAGTAAAAATTCAATTTAAAATCTCTTTGTCAGTATTTTTCATCCTGTCATTGACTCTATTTTCCAACCTCTATCCTATTTCTAGCATGATTAGTAAAATTAAAACCAATAATTTTGCGTGTGTCAATCACTTTCTGCATTTCCTTATTTGTGGTTTATTCTGTTCCCAATGTCCTTCTTCTGTTGAAGTCATGAAGAATTCCTGGCTCATTTGATGAAAATTTTCTGAAAGCACATATTATCCATAGTTGTAAAATGCTGTGAATATGTTTAATATACTGGATATTATAGCTAAAAATTATCTGGATACAAACTACTTTCACATTTACTTTTTGTATATGTCAAGTTCTTTTCCTTTTATTGACTTTATATTTATAGTAGTATTGCCTGAAATATAGTTCAATTATTTTTCAACTAATTTAACTTAGCTGTCACTTCATTAGGACAATCTCCATGATGTTATTTCTAAGAAAGTTTCTACAATTATTTGCGTAGAATCAACTACAACACACTGATTTATGCATTCATTTCTTTTATTTTTTCTTATATCGTAATGCAATTTTTATAAGAGTAAGCTCATAATACTTTTTATTCATTCCTAATCTATACCACCATTATGGAGCCTGGTACATTAGTGGAGACTTATTATTTATTAGATGATTCAGTAAGTTTTAAAAATAAACTTTATACTATTCTTCGACTTAATGAACATGCATGTGTTTACAGAGCTGAACCTGTACCTCATCTCTCTCCCCCCAGATCCCATCAGGAAATGGCTGGACTTCCAGGAGTGCTGACACACTAAGATCACAGGAGAGACTACCACTTTTCAGGGGGAACCACCTGGAGCCCTCATAACCCAGGAACATAGGGGCAGTCTGTTACAGGATACTTCTGGTTTCTATCTATTCCTTGTTTCTGAACCTGATCCACAGCTCTTGGTACACAAGATCCTTCAGGAGAGAGATAGTATCCCTGGAGTCCTGACACATAGTCTTACAGGAGGATAAATCCATTGTCGGAGACAGTAAAACCAGCTAACCCCAGAGATAACGAGATGGCAAGAGGGAAGTATAATGCCTAAGCAATATAAACCAAGGTTACATGACATCATCAGAACCCAGTTCTCACACCAACACAAGGCTAGAATACCCTCAACACAACAGAAAAGAAAAAGAAAAGTTTGTACTTCATATAACTTAACGTGATGATGTTAAACGATTTTAAGAAGAACATAAATAATTCCATCAAAGAAATACAGGACAACAGATGTAAAGAGATTGAAGCTCTTATAGAGGAATCACAAAAATCCCTTAAAGAATTACAGGAGACAATAAGGAGACTATAGGCAAATGAATGAAACTAGAAAATATCATCCTGAGTGAAGTAACACAAACACAAATAAACACATATAGAATTCACTCACTTGTAAGTGGAAATTATCCCAAGAGCTCAGAATATCCACAATAAACTCATATACACTCTGAAGCTTAACAAGAAAGGACAAAGGGGGACTGCTTCAATCCCAATTAGAAGGGGGAAGAAAATTATCATGGGAGGCAGATGGAGGAAGGACCCTGTGTGGGAGAGGGGAGTTAAATGGAAAACAGGAGAGCAGGATAAGATGTGGGAAGAGACAGGAGAGAAGCACAGAGGATCAGGAGAATCAGTATAGAAAGAAGGAAGATTGGAGGATGGGGGTAACCTCTAGAATGTCCCAGATACTAAGGATGCAACAGGTTCTCTTCACTCAACAGTGATGACATTAGCTAACATCAACAAGAAGAGTGAAATTGAACCTGAAGACACCACCTGCAGTAGATAGACATGGCCACAGTGTAAGGATGGGACAACTCACACATCTCTTATTAAATCAGAGTTATTCCTGTCTAATTGAAATGCAGAGGTAAATATGGAGCAGCGATTGTAAGAAAGGTCATCCAGAGATCTGCAGACACTAAAAGGACACTGTTCCTGATGCTGAGCCGTGCTTGCAAACAGGAGTCTGGTATGGCTGTCCTCTGAGAGGCTCTGCCAGCACCTGACTGATACAGATGCATATATTCACAGCCAACCATTGAAATGAGCCTACAGGTCCCAATGGAAGATGTAGGAAAAGGGATGATGGAGCTGTAGGAGACTGTAATTAACAACAATATCAATTAACCAGACCCCTCAGGGATCCCATGGACCTAACAATCAACCATAGATTATAGATGTTCTGCTACCCTACATATGTAGCAGAGGACTGCCACATCTCACATCAGTGGAATGGGAAGCACCTGGACCTTTGGATGCTTGATGTCTCAGAGAAGAGTGATTCTAGAGGGGTGAGGAAAGAATGAATGGGGCTTGCGGAGTCACCCTCTTAGAGACAAAGAGGAAGAATATGAGGAATTGGGGTTTATGGAAAGGGGGTAATATTTTAAATATAAACAAATACAATGGTTAATAATACTACTAATAAAGTAGTGGTATTTTCCATACATTACTATACTGCACTGGTTAACTTGGAACATTTATTGTTGCCTAGATGCATATTTATTCCGACAGTTTCTGATATCTTGTTTCTCTGAGGAGTGTAGCCATAGATCTTCCTCTTCATTCAAAGAAGGCATACCTCTTAACTCCTTGCTCCAAGCAAAGGTGATTGTAGATATTTCTGTTAATGGCAGCAGGCATTTGTACAATCTAATTGAGGGTCACCAAAGGAATTATTTACAAGCAAAGCTTGTAACGCAAACAGTTTGTGCTCAATCAACTTACCAGTATTGAAAGCATCCCAGGACTTCTGGCCAGGCAACTGCATACGATGTCAAGAGACATTTAGAATTTCAATATATGTGACTAGAGAAAATACTTTCCATTGTTTATCATACTCAATATTTCAAAAATATAATCACAGAGTGAATATTAAAAGCTTTAGGACAAGAAAAAATAGTGAGTGAGAAATCAAGGCAGAAGCGTCACAGTAACACCTGAAACTCACATGGAATTCTAATATCAATCCCATGCATTCTATGCTCTATTCAAATCCTGTCACATGTTTATTCCCTAACACAGTCCACCAGTGATTTTCTAGTCCCTGCAGTCTCTCAGGAGCAAGGGTGTGGATCAGACTTTCCCATTCGGTTATGAGTTTCCAAGACACATCACTGCACCAATGCTGGTGTAAGAGGCGCTTGACAGCAGTCTCTGAAGCACCCTTTGCCCTTTCCATTCATGTTGCTCCTTCAGGAATCACTTGTCATTACCCCTGACAGTGTGCATAAAACAGGTAGCACTCCGGACTCAAAGGAAGAGAGTCGACATGGTTCCTCCTCATTCAAAAAGCTTGGATGATCACCCGGCTACTACAAGCAGAACTGACAAGTGAGGCATCTCCTGGCTGGGCCATGCAGACCTCATGACTGCCACGTGCCGACCTCGAGACTGCCCCGTGAAGACCTCGCGATTGTCCCATTCAGACCTCGCAACTGCCCAGTGCAGAACTCGAAACTGCCCCATGCAGACCTCGCTACTGCCTGGTGCAAACTGGAGGGCAGCCCCTCATGAGGTTTGGTTGTTTCCTGAGATGAATGGTCACTCGAGATTTCCCTACTTTGCCTTCCGAACTTGTCCACAATTCTCGGGATAGGGAGAGAGAGAGAAATACTCAAAGGATACAGCTCAAGTGATGCTCAACAAGACTCTCCACTGCCAAGTACTTTCACTGCCCCTTCACCTGGTAGTGTATAGAAAGGACAGAGAACCTCATCCCGAACTTTACCCTCTGACAATGCACCAACGATTTCCCAGCCTCCATGACCTGGGAACCCTTTCAGAGTCCCCCAAGATGATTATAACACTGGAGTACAACAGGGGAATCATTTGAAGGATTCCCAGCCTCCACAGACTGGAAGCCCATTCAGTGTCCCCCAAGTGGATTATAACACCGGACTCCAATGGGGGAAGAAAATGAAGAGTTCCCAGCCTCTGCCACCTGAGAACGCCTTCAATGTCCCCCAACCGGATTATAACATCCTACCCCAACGGGGAAAGCACTTGAACAGCAGAGACCCGAGCGACTTTCCACCTCCGGGACTACTTAGACAGACCCGGCCCAAGTTCAATGCTCAAAACCCTATGCAGACCAGAGATTCAAAAAACCTGATGCTTGTGTTACAGAAATGCTTCAGAAACTCAAAGATCATATAAAGGCTTCAGTCAATAAGAGGGCCCTATACCCAAGAAGGGAACTGACAGAAAAGAATAAATGGAGTGTTCCACTTCCTCTGAGGGTTCCTGAGGGCATGAATAATTCACTGACCAAGGATAGGAGATTACTGAGTAACCCACTGGCATACTATATATGTCGTATGTATGTAGTATGTGTATAGTATGTATGTGTGTACTATGTGTGTATATATGTAGTATGTATGTATGTATGTATGTATGTATGTATGTATGTATGTACACCCATGTGCAGTGACCCACCGAGATCAGAGGAGGGCAGCAGACTCCCTAGAGTTGGGGACCATCTGATAAAGTTGCTGGGAACTGAACCCCGGTCCTCTGAGAGGAATGCAAACCATCTTAACTGACATTATTTCAGTTTCCCATCATTTGTGAAACATCTTACCATCTATTGTGTCTTGTACTATGCAGTGTTCTTTTCTTAGTGCAATGGTGTCCCTTCACTCAGACTGGGTTTTGACGGTCTGTTGAACATGTAAGAACGGCATGGCAGAAGCATAGTGTGGGGGGCGATGCTCTGAAGCAAAGAGGGACATTGCACTAACTGCCTCAGTCACTGTCTCTGCTGGCTTGCACTCTGTAGCATGTGCCTCCTGCGAAGCCAACAGCTTTCGGTGTTGCCTGAGATGACAGCCCTTGCAGCCTCCTCTAGGTCCACCTCTGATATCCACAGGGGGATATTCTGAGGGATCCCTGAAGGGAAATCCCTGATAAAATTCTCCAGTGCTTATTAGAACCTTAGGCTAAAGCCCAAACTCCTGGTTGGGAAATAAAACCAGCTCCCAGTCAACTACAGCCTGACATCGGGGCCCATCCATTCTGCCCGCCATTCAGTCCACTAACGCTTCTATTCTGATAGGGTCGATGATCATATTTGATTAGGGGCCCAGCACATTCCAGTGTGGCCTTCATTTTAATCAATTACATCTGCAATGACTCTACTTCCAATGTATATCACAGCCTGAGCAGCCAGGTTTTAGGATGAAAAAAGAGGCTGGTGCATAAGCCAGACACTAACCCTGTCTGGGATACTGACTTACTTTATTAAATGATTAAAAACATGTATAAAAAATTAGAGAAGTTCTCACCCGAAGAATGGATTAGCTCTTTCATGTCTATAATTACTTCACCTGCTCTCTATAAGCACCTATTACCTCCACGGACTCAGATAAGCTAGAATTGATTCCCTGTTTCCACTCTAGATAAGTCACAGGTAATCCGTCGAAAACTATAAGCTGAGACTTTAGGAAACCTGTTGGAGATATCAGTTCAGGAAGCCAGATGCAGTGGCCAAGACCTTTGAGATGGGGCTTCACAGGGATGGCAGATTTGGAAAGATGACAAGGTTGAAGACATGATGCCTTTCTTGATAAGGAATTGGAGACCTGCCCTTCAGAGAAGATGACTTCAAACAATGAAGTCTTCAAGCACCTCTCCTTGGAACAAGTGCTTGTTCCTATTGGGGTGGGGGGCAGCTGCATTTCAACCTCAGACACTGGAGAGTCTATGGTCCAGAACTTCATGAGCCGGCTCAGTGTGCGATGACTTAGGTGGAGAACCACTTGGTTCCTCACTTTAACTAGCCCAAGGAAGGATGATCTGCTCTGTCTCCCTGCCTTGGAAAGACACCTTCATCCCTGTTGTTCTTGCCCAAGGCTTCCTATGGTCCGCACCTGTTTGCTTCTGAGTCAGCTGAGGTATTTGAAATTCCTCATTTTGTGGGAGCTTTCCTTAAGAGCTCTAAACACACAACCTGTCCTGTACACTCCATCTCTATTGTTCTCTTTGCTTGATTTTTTTTTCTTTCTGCAGGAAGCAGATTTCTCAAATGGCTAATGCTTGCAGTCTTCTAAAGTTGAGGCCCAGGTGAACGAAATGAATTGTGGTCAGTACGTCACACAGACAGATCTTTATGCCTATTTTCTTGGGTTTTGATGATGTTTAAAATGTGAGGTTTTGGGGAAGGAAATTAAAACATGGTAGCAACAATGATCCATCGTGTGTCTCTTTTAAGGTTTCTTTTATTCAAAGTGACAAACACTCCTCCCATGACTCCATATTTAAGGAGGTAAAGAGGGGAGCTAGGTCCATAAAACCTTAGAACCCAGGACTAGTGGTTGTCTTCCCCATTTTGTCCTTCAAATATATCTTGCCAGCAACCAGTTATACTTGCGGTTCAAAACCTTTGTGTGGGTCATGATTCCTTTGACAAACTTCAGTCTCCAAAATGATTACTTACTATGATTCATAACAGTAGCGGAATTAAAACTATGAAGTAGCAACAAAATAATTTTTTAATCAAGGGATGTAACAACATAGGAACTGTCTTAAAGTGTGGCAGCATTAGGATGGTAGATCACTGACTTATAGTCCAAGAAAGAGCATCTAGCTATGGGCCAAATAAACAAAATACAGTATCTCCAGCATGCCAGTAACATGGGATAAAATGCAAACTGGGGAGATAGTTTTGTGGGAAGCAGTGCCTGCTGTGAAATTACCAGCACCTGCATGACATCCCATAACCCATGATTGGAGGGATAATGATAGGACACATGGAGGGTTCCATGGCTCCAGCCACATATATAGCAGAGGAAGACATTGTCTGGCATCGATAGGAGGAGAATACCTTGGTCCTGTGAATGCTCATTTCCCCAGTGTGGGGGATTGCAAGGGTGTTGAGGTGGGAGTGGTTGGGAGGAAGAGCATCCTTATAGAAGCAAGGGGAGAAGGAAATGGGAAAGAGGAGCACCAGGAAAGGGGATAACATGTGTGGGATGATTATGATAGCCAGGAACAGTGAGTTTTGGGTTCAGTAGAGACTTTGTCTCAAAAACTAAAGAAGAGGAAGATGAATGAAGAGAGGTGCAGGGTCTCCCTATGTTCTCCTCATGCACATACACAAAAATATGTGTAGACACACTCATACACACACACACACACATACACACACACACACACACACAGCTGCATTAGGACAAATACTCAAAGAAATTGAACTTAGGATTTAGGTTGTCTTTTTGGTGTCTGATCACACCTTTCCTTCCATAAATTTCACGTGGAAAAGTATATGGAAGGCATGCATGTCAGATACATTTCCCATTAACATGAGACCATTTTTCCCCCGAAACCTATAGGTTTTGATTAGTGTTAGAAGTCATAGACCCAAGACACAGCTACACCTGAAAGGAAGAGCTAGATATTTGAGCTAAGAATTTGCATTCCAGGGCCAAGGTCTATGATGTCCTAGAATGCAGAAGGTGGTCCATAGTACTGAGATGTTCTCGGCGCCTCACAGTGTCCCTGATTCCCAATGTGGGCTGCTGAGAACAAGTATACAAAAATAGACTCTACGATAGCTACATGTGATACTCTCCTTGATTGTATTTATCAGTGACATGAAGTTTTGTATAAACAAAGAGAATAGATCATCAAGAGTCTATGCTGACCATGGCCACACCAGGTCTGTTTGAGGGTCCATGCCCTCTCCAGGCTCTGTGGATGGAGCCAAGAGAACCCTACTGGGCTCAGTTAAGCACAGACTCTAATACACATGGCCCTGATATGAAGAGGGAGCATATTGATTCTTCTTGTTATTGCTATGACAAAATACATAGCAAAAACTTAACGAAGACAGGAGTGCTTGTTGACAGGAGTCAGATATGGATGTATCCTGAGAGGCTCGGCCAGAGCCTTACTGATAAAGATGAGGATGCTTACAGCTAATCATTTGACTGAGCACCTTGACACCAATAGAGGAGGAGTTAAAGAATGGACTGGAGGAGCTGAAGGGGGTTGCAACCCCATAGGAAGAGCAACAATATCAACCAACCAGACCACCCCAGAACATCCAGAGTCTAATCCACAAACCAAAGGGTACACATGGAGGGTCCCACGGCTCCAGCCACATATATAGAAGAGGATGTCATTGTCTGTCATCAATAGGAGGAGATGCCCTTGGTCCTGTGAAGGCTCAGTTTCCCACTGTGGGGGAATGCCAGGGTGTTGAGATGGGAGTTGATGGGAAGAAAAGCAT
Organism: Rattus norvegicus; assembly: GCF_021556685.1. Taxonomy (NCBI): domain Eukaryota; kingdom Metazoa; phylum Chordata; class Mammalia; order Rodentia; family Muridae; genus Rattus; species Rattus norvegicus. Next base: position 9,789,207 of record NC_141555.1, read on the forward strand.
CATCACTGAAGCAGGGGGAGAGATAATAGGAGAGAGCCTATCCAGGAAAAGGGATAACATTTGAAATTTAAATACATAAAATTCCAATAAAAAAAGAGACAGGCAGTGTTTATTTTGACCCATTGTTTGAGCTGGTACCATCAAACCGGAGTGTGATGGTCACATTGCAGACCTGGAGGGTGTTCAGCTTTCTTTCTTCCTTTGTTTCTTTGTTTACTTGTTTAAGTTCCATATATGTGTGTTTCCCTTGCTTTTATAAATCTGTATAAAAGATACATATACAGAAGCCACAAGAAACTTAGGGAAAAAAAAGCAGGTATGGCTGTCAATAAGACATGGGAGTCCACAGGACTCAAGTGGGTTTCCCTCAAGACCACATGTGTACTCATCAAGAGAAGAGACAGGAGCAGGGCACAGTCTGAACGAGAGTTATCAATGCTTGTGAGCCACCATGTTGGTGCCTGGGTCTGAATTCAGGTCCTCTGCAAGAGCAGTAAAGGTTCTCAACTACCAAGTCACCTCGCCAGTCACACACAATCATTGTTTATACAACCCCCCCCAAACAAAGCATCACTTGATGTGTGTAAGCACACATACAAGTATTGCGGTGAGATTTATTTAAGTGAATGTTCAGTCAGTGTGATACAAAGGCTCCTGTATTAATAAATTTTGATATAATCATTTTCACTTGGAGATTCTCTTCATTCTCAGCTTTGGTGTTTACATACATCTGCAAGAGAGGAACCACCCTGACAGACTCCCCCCGCCTCCCCATCCATTTGTAACTATGCCTGCGTTTCTTCACTAAGTTAAAAACCACCTCAGATTCTACTCTTTCATTGTGTTCAGTGTAGTAGACTCTCCAAAACCATAAAATGGAATCCCAGATGCAGAGGGAAGAAGTTTTGCTGTTTGTTACTTTGTTTTAGTTGCTTTTTCCCACTTCCACTCGTTTGAACTTGTGTCCCATTCAGTGGCAGGTACTTAATTCAGCCAGCCTTTTGAGAAGGGCTGTGGGTGGAGTGTGATAAAAGGAAAATTACTGGAGAGAACTCACTGGGATTATGACGATAAATACAAAGTGTTTATTGACTTGATTTTTCATTACACAGATCCCTTAATGGATATGACTCGAAAATGGATAAAACTTCACATCTGACAATTTGCTCCAAGGAAAAAAAAAAGCCTTAAAGACTAAATTGATCCAACAAAATAAGCCCAAAGTTGTAATGATTGACCCTCTATAAAGAGAAACATTAAACTTTTTTTTTAAAAAGACAATTTTGATGTTTTTGTTTAACAATTTCATATACTTATATAATGAGTTTTAATCTGTTCCTTTCTGTATTACCCTTCCCAATTCCCCTAACTCATCCCTCTCTCTCATTCTCCCATCCCCTCCTACAGTTCTCCCTTGCTTCCTCCCTCATCCATCTCGGTCATCCCCTAGGTCAAACCCTTCTCTCATGCCATTCCCTCTCCCATTGGCACAGATATTCTGATTAAGTCACTCCTCCTATTTCATGTCTCTTTTCTGCGTGTAATACCTAAGTTTAATTAATTACATGAGTACAGAGGAATTCGACAGAAGAACTTATCTATGGGTACAGAAATGAAAAAGGTAGTGAAGCATAAATTACTTGTGTCATGGATGTTGTTCTTGAAACTGTCTTAGGAGAGGATGTTTTGCTGAGAACAAACACATGGTATTTCTGGTAGCTACCAGGGAAAGGAGCATGTGATGTTTAGGACGGGTACAAATATAAACCTGGGCAACATTGGGCAACACCATGGCATTGGGGTGCCTTGCCACTCTTCACTGATGCTCAATGTATTTTGATGATACTGGTCTTCATTGACCATGCTGTTGCATTGTTTCATCTTTCCTTCTTCACAGACCATTGTTTGTCATGACTTTGTAGAGAAAAAACACCAGAGAACTTCTTGTGGTGAACTTGAGCTGGCATCTTGCTGCCTCCTTGTACCCAGGCCTATTGTATGAGCTCAGCAATTTCTTCTGGGTTGAACTGTCCTTGGTGTTTCGTGAATGGTGTTTGCAAGTAGATCAATGTACCTCTGCTGATTCATGTCAACTGAACTGATATCCCGATTATGAAGATTGAGATCTCTCCAGAGAACTTTTTCTAAGCAGGTCCACATCGTCCTTTGTTTGCCCTATTATTATTTCCTTCCCACTACCTCTGGTGGGTGGTGGTCTAGAGGAAGGTTAAAGGGTTTAAGAACTCTTAATACAGTAGGTCTTGAAAAATCTAAGCCTGCAGGATAGAACCGCTCCTCCAGTAAATGTTGACTGCAAAGGGAGGGGAGGGTCTTTATGGCCTCTCCCATCTGTAATGAAGTGTTGAGGGGCCCAGTCTTGTGCCCATGACGATAGACGCCATCATTTTCAGAGTTCAATGACTAGGTCCTATCTAAAAGATATCCTTTTGCTGTCCACGTCACCAACTTCTGGTTCTTCCTTAAACCCACTCTTTCAAGATGTTCTCTGAGCTGTGACGGAGAAGATTTAGCTGCCACATTTCCACCTGAACAGTTCAACACCACTGTTTAAGAGCACTTTGTTCAAGTGTACGTCTCTGCCTCTGGTAGTCAGAGGCTTCTTCTCTGATGAGAGCCTAGTGCAACACTAATCTTAAGATACAAATATGGATGTTTAGAAGGAAGTTTGACAATGTATTTAGCATTAGGTTCTTTCATAGGGCTTATATCACCCTAACCATAGGTTCTTGACCAGTTTACAGAACCTAGTATGTATTCCTTCGTGTGGAATATGCCTTGTATCCAATTGGAAAGCCACTGGTTACTCCCATGACTGCGATGCCACTAACACATTAGGGGCACATCTTGCCTGACATTTTAGATTGAATGTTTCATACCCGAGTAAGGTTGTAGATGATTTTCTCCCCTGGAAGCCTACATAGCAATTTCTTGAACCAGGAAGGCTAGCCATTATAGAGGATGCTTCCATCTCAACTTCAGATTGACCCTTCTGTGACCTGTGACCAAAAGGATTCAGTGTCCTCATCAATAGGGTCTTACCATCAAGTTCTGGTGGGCTATGAAGAACAATGGCAACAACCTGTAAATTTGGGAGGGCTTTTGCGTTCTCGCTGGTTAGCAACTTTCAGGAAGACATCTAACATCTGGCACTGTGATTTTTGCTTAATTTTGGTTTTCTGTTGCTCTGATAAATACACTCACCAAAGCCAGCTTGGGAAAGGAAATCTTTATTTCATCTTATCTGTTCCAGCCCATCATCAAGGAAAACCAAGACAGGATTGTGAAACAGAAACTACAGAGACTGCTCACTGTCTTGCTTCTAAGCTCACATTCAACTACCTTTACAGGGTCCAGACTCACCTGTATAGGATGGTGCTGCCCACAGTAGACCAGCCCCTCCAACATCAGTTAACAGTCAAGGAAATGCCACCTAGACATAGTCAGGGCCAATTTCATGGAGGAAGCTCCTCAACCAAGGTTCTTTTTTCCAAGACTAGCCATCACAAGAAATCAATAAAAATAAAAAAAAAGAAAAAAAATCAATAGCTTCAGGGGGAGCATGGCTTATCCATGGAGGGTTCCTCCATTTGTACTCAACAGTTGATCTTGTAGATATATTCTGTAACACAACGTTTTATAACCCCTCTCACCAAACCGTGTTCTAACCTAATCACCTAATGGGAGATGGAGTGGAAAGTAAGTTTGAAAAAATAATTGCAGCAGAAAGAAATGCTTCTTGGAAAAAAAGCAAAAAATGAAGCATTTCTGCATCCTAGATTCTTTCCTTGCATCATCTGTGCAAAGATAATGAAAACCGCTACATTCCATGTACAATAATTTCCAACGTTACAAATCATATAATTAATACTGCTTATATTTCATAAAACACATTGGCACTAATCGTTTTGACGTCTTTTTCTAACTCACTCCTAGTGTAGAACTGATGAACTGGAATAGTTCGCCTGCTCCCTTATACATGAGGGAAGTGAGGTTTAAACTTCGAGCCAATTTTCCAATACTCTAAGCTAATAAATGGCAGAGTAAGACAGCCACACTTTCTCTGGCTTCATGCCATGGCCTCATGAGAAATGCAAGTCAGGGTACCTTGGCAGGGAATTCCAAAGATCAGTACATGGCAGCTGAAAGTTGTCTTGGATGCAAGACTGTGAGTAAGGCTCAAGTCAGCCGAGCCCCAGCTCAGGATTCCTGAAACAGAACACCAGAATATGTTAGAGAGTGAGGAGACTAAACTAAACATGTGGGAGTCCTTAGCAGATTGTACAGATCCAGGGCTGAGGGTTCAAAATTATGTTGGTTTTGTGGGGGTGGAAATGAACACTTATTTAGATCCCCACCTCCTACTCTGTGCTACTACAGTAGAGGTAATGCCTTAAGTCCAAGGTTTTTGTTTTATTCCTGTGTGTGTGTGTGTGTGTGTGTGTGTGTGTGTGTGTGTGTGCACATACATGCACATACAGTGTACAATGTAGGGTCTAGTCCATTTTCTTTTCTACCTTATTCATTGAAGCAGCATTTCTCAGTCAAACCCTGAGTTCACCAATATGACTAGTCTTGACAGCTATCTTGCTCTGGGGATCTGCCCTATCTCTGCATCCCTGGACTTTGATTCTATGTGAGTCATAAAGCATACCCATCATTTACCTGAGAGCTATGATCCATCTCCTCAACTGATAAGCTTCAAGTCCCTGTGTTAAACCCATCTCCTTTACTTTTGTTTTCTTATTCTTTTTTTTTCCATCTTGGTCATAATATAAGAACCAGGTTAAAGTATGACTGGTTCACTCAAACAATCACTCAAATCCCTTCACACAAGTGTGTTCTAATAAGGAGGAGGACCCTGCTGACTCTCTGTTCTGTAAAGTCTTACCTTAACAGATGAGTTAAAGGATGGGATTATGCTAGTGGGTGACTGATGATGCTGTTGTTGATGTTGACGGAGGCTGGCAAATGAGGGGCCACAGCTTTGTCACTTATAATAACAGATACAAAGCTGAGTGTGGTAATGCATACATTTATTCTCAATACTCATGGAGATCACAAGTTCAAATCCAGCCTGGGCTACATAGTAAGTCCAAAGACAGCCTGGGCTACATAGTAAATACAAGGTCAGCCTGAGCTACAGAGTAAGTCCATGGCCAGCCTGGGCTACATAGTAAGTCCAAGGCAAAGCTGGGCTACATAGAATGTCCAAAGTCAGCTTGGCCTACTACATGACTCTTCTCCAAACAACAACAGTTTTTTTTTTTTCCTTTTGGTTTCTGTCTCTCCTATTTCCTTGACACTGATACCAGTGCTATAGTTTGGGGTGTGGGGGAGAACTTTGTTCATGTCTGATGGTCCAGGATCTCCCAAGCAGCATGGCAATCCAAACAGTGCAGCAAACAAGTCTGTTTCGATTTTTTGCAGAAAAATATGACACAGCAGAAGTGCTGTCTGAGGAAATGGCTCTAATATGGGACAACACCTCTGGAGACTGTGCTTGGATCTTGTGTTAGTTTCCTTGTAATAGTAACAGTGATGTTCTCAACCAGAGTCTGTGTTGGGAATACAATGCTGTGCTTCCATTTCGACACTGCATAATCTCCATACGACAACTCTGGAAATTTTGTCTGATATTAAACAGATTATAGGAGAGACAAGTTGAGTATAAACACTGTCATTAAAAAGGGTTTAAACGATGAAAAAATTTTTTAATTTTTTTCAATGGTACCAGGATCAATGTTCTGCATAAACTCAGAACAATTGTTCAACAGGCTTTTGGTGCCTGACCGGTTTCAGAAAACAGAATCTGGAAGACTAGGACATTTTCTTTCGGTAAATACGGTTATGAAGATAACTGGAACCTTTTTAGCCCAGAAAGCTAAAAGTTTTCCCTCGTACAGCGGGTAACCGTATGTTTTAATGTCTTCCACGTTTGAGAGCTAGGCAGAGGGTCTAGGCTAGTCAGTCTCCGGAGTTTATTATCCTTTGCTAACAATGTCTAAATTATAATTCTACTAAAATTCCAAAGCTCCTCTCTGTTCCTGTGCATTTTAGGAGATAATATTCCTTTTTTGTTGTTTTTTTTTTCCTTTTTTTTTTCGGAGCTGATGACGAACCCAGTGCCTTGTGTTTGCTAGGCAAGTGCTATACCACTGAGGTAAATCCCAACCCCAGGAGATATTATTTATAAATGGCTGTTGTTGCCTAGACAAAAGACTCTTGGTGAGGTCAAAGATGCAACAGCTTCGCGGAATAAACCCGGGGCTGGGTAAGGATGCCCAATACAGGAAACCAGTGGATTGGTGTGCTTTGTCTCTGGGCAGATACTTGTGGATGTTGCCACATAGCTCATAGTTGGAGGGTCGAATAGGGGTGTTGCCACCCTTCTGGCTCCTTTGCTATCCTTTCTATGTTCTGCTTATTTAAATGGGGAACAGGGATACTTAATCCCACACTGACCTAGCCATTCAAGGAGAGGTTCCTCAGCAGAGGCAAAGTGCCACGGTCTGAAGAAATTTTCTGAATATGTTATTCTGAGCTGTAAAGGACCATTTGTTCATTTCCTTTGAACTTTCGATTTTGATTTTTGAGACAGGATTTTTCTGGGGGTAGCTTTGGCTATCCTGGAACAAACTCCGTAGACCAGGCTGGCCTTGATCTCACAGAGGTCTGCCTCCCTCTGCCTCTTGAGTGCTGGAATTAAAGGTGTGCTCCAACCATTGCCCAGCCCTCCTATGAACTTCTGATTATGACAGAATTAGATTCAGATGCTCAAACCTGTTTACCATCGCCTTCCTCACCTGCTCCAAAATTCTCATAGACAAGAGCCTTGGTCCAGCGCCCTCCCCCACCCCACCCCATTGTTCTTGCAGGCACTCATATGACAGAGGCAACAGCATTGTGTCTGGTTTAAGCATAAAAGCTATTCAAACCAGGCCATGGGCAAGTATGAAGCCTGAACACAGAACAATAACCACAAGACAGTGGACCAGGAGTGCCGTGGGCTGCCACACTAGGTCTACAGCCATGAAGAAGAGGATGTCTCTGAGGAGGATGAGCACAACATCCTTCCAGAAGCGGAGGAGGAGGAGGCCTTTTCCTCAGGCCCTGAGGAACATTGTGGGCTGCAGAATTTTCATGGATGGAAGGAAGGTGTTGAGCCTGTCACCCAATGGAAGGTCATCCTTCTAGATCAACTGCCAACAAATCCCTCTCTCTGTCTGGTCAAGTATGATGGAATTGACTGTGTCTGAGGACTGGAACTTCACAGAGATGAGAGGATTTTTAAAGCTTAAGGTCTTGCCTCACAAAGTAGTGTTTCCTGAAAGAAAGATGCCCATATTGCAGTGCCATTGTTGGACAAGCTGTGGAGCATAAGTTTGAGGCCAAACGTGGCTCTAAGGACAACTGGAGAGGGGTGGTCCTAGCCCAGGTGCCGATCATGAAAGCCTGGTTTTATATCACCTTCGAGAAAGATCCAGTCCTATACATCTACCTGCTCCTGGATGATTACACAGAAGGTAACCTCCATATCATACCAGAGACTCCTCCAGCAGAGGTGAAGTCAGACGTACCAGGATCAATGTTCTGCATAAACTCTAAAACACGGGAATTTTTTTTTTAATCGCCTAACAGAATTGACCTTATATTTCTCTATCTAGGTCTAATCGAGACTACAAAATACCATTCTTTGCTTTAAAAAAGAAAACTAATTGTGTTTCATTGGCTTTTTTTGTTAATTTCTTATTTTTAGTGTTTTGGGGTTCATTTTAACAATTATTTTTTCATTGAATTAATTATTTTCTTATTTTCTAGTGTAGATAAAAATTTAGGTTGCTGGTCTTTGTTTCTAATCTAAGAATTAGTGTTGTAAAGAGAGTTTCCTCTTAGCACCTTCATAGTTATTTCTCACACATTTTGATAGTATGTTTCCTATCTTCTTTTTTTCTTACTGTTACATAGTTTCATTATTTCTTGACATATGTATTACTTGTGAATGTGTAATTTAATGTTTGTGGACTGGGAGACTCCTGTTGTCTCTCATTGAAGACTTCTATTTTAGTTTTGTTGTATTAGCAGAACACATCCCGAGGGGCTGGAGATGCAGCTCAGTGGACAGAGTGCTCACTTCGTTCTCACACAGCTCTGGGCTCCACCTACAGTACTTCATAAGCCTGGTGCGGTGGTACATGCCCATAGTCCCATTACCAGGAGGAGAACCAGGATTTCAAAATCATCCTTTTGTGCATAGTGTGTTTGAGGCCAGCCTGGGCTACATGAAACTGTATAAAGAAATATGTCCCACAAGACATCTTTTCTTAGGCATTCGCCACACTTTGTTCTTTGGTTTCTGAGTGTCTGGAAAGTCCAGGGGTACTTGAAGGAAAAGAAGATCCTGGTGCTACTAGGGACTGTCAGTCAGACACATTGGCTGGTGAAGCCATCTCGTTTTTTTCTGCTCTAAACTTTGTGTCTAGGGGGGCAACTTTAATACTTTTATCTTTCATTCCCCACTTCTTCTCGTTGCTAGTTCTAATCTTAGAAGTAAATCGTTGTATCTTTATAATATTGTTTTTTTTTTATCTTGTAAAACATGATATTGTTGATGTAATATCAAAATCTGAACAGTAGTCATCTTTTTCTAATGAAGCTTATTTAACACACTAGGACCTATAATCGGAAACAGAAGCAAAATTAAGAAGGGTCCCATAAAGGAAGATATCAGAGTAGTCATCTAAGGAGATCTACTAAACTGGCTCTCGAACCATTTCTGATGTGTAAGTCTAGGGAGCTTTTTGAAGATCTAAGTGTCTCTCTAGGTCCCAGCTCTCAGCCCAAATGGCTAGTATGTGACTTGTGAAGGCTGAGACTTGACAGCTGTCAGGATGGTCAGCAGCACCAGTCTTTTCCAGCAAAGACCGAGTGTATGGGCTCCGTGTCATTGTATGTATCTGCAGTCTCTGACCTGGAACTGATGAGATGTCTCTGGGGTCCCCGTGGCATAGGCTGCTGTCAGCTGTGAGCAGATTTTTTTTTCTGTATCACCTGTAGGTCTTTGTGTCTGGCATAAAAATCATTATTACTATGACATGTTGGCTCAGTAACATCATCTAATATAGTCAGAGGAGCTGAGGCCCCATATAAGATCTCAAAGGGGATTAGGCTGAATCTAGAAAGGAGATTTCTTGCTCTGAAGAGAGAAAGAGGGAAGGAGTATCACCCAGTCTGCACCAGTCTCCATGGTTAATTTGGTCAGGGTCTCTTTTAGAGCTTTATCTATTTATTTTATCTGTCTTGAACTTTGAGGTATGTAGATATAAAGTAATTTTTAATCGACCTCTAAATACTTGGCCACACCCTGTCTTACCTTGGCAACGAAAGTAGGGCCATTGTCTGACCAGATTACCTTGGGCATTCCAAATCAGGAGAAGATTTCTTCCAGTATCTTCTGGATGACTAAGCCATGCCTTGTTTGGTGAGGAAAGCTTTTATCTATTCCTGGAAAAGTATCTACAAACACTAGGAGATAAGCAGTTTAGGCCTTTTGTTCTGTTGTACATTCTAAGTGAGGCCATGCCTTAGTCCAATCCCAGTTCCCAAGGTCGGTCTCTTGTAGGCCTGTAACCAGGATAGGCTCCGGCATAGCCATTCCCCGAGTCACTTTATCTGTTTTGTTACTGTCCCATGTCACTGAATCTCTTTCTTTCTGATGTCCTGGGCAATGAATAATACTCACAGTTGTTGGCTCCATCAGGGCATCTAAGAGATGGTAAGCCATCCGTGGTGCTGATGTGCTGGGGGATAGAGGTTTTTCCATTCCAGATGACATTTGTGTTGTCCTTCATTGTACATGAACTTATCTCTGACCTTTATGAAGAGAACTGTTTCCATTGGTAGACAAGGTAGCCTCGGTTTTCAGCAGGGATCAATCAGCCAGTCCCAGTGGTCTTTTTTCTATCCATTTGCTTCTGTCAGTGCTTGATACTCATGCTATGGTGGCTCCAGGTCAGGATTGGGCAGCAAGGTGACCAGATTGCCCCCAACCGGTGGAGAATATAGTCCATGGCAGCTGACCAGTGGTCTCATCTTTTGGGACGTTCTATTTCGAGGCAAAACATAAGCCACTCTATCACCCTGGATAGGGTGACAGTTGTTAGTGGCCAGCTGGCAGGAGTGATGTGGTCTAGGCAGAACAGCACTAACAGCATGGGCAAGTAGTTCCAGGAAGGAAGATTGCTGGGTGCAGACAAAGGCATGAAGGTATGTGATTTAATTATAGAGCTGAAGGAATTTGGCTGGTTTCTTCATCTACCACATGAGAGACGAATTCACTCTGCGCAGCAAATTGCAAAAAAAAAAATCAGAGAAAAGGAACATAGGATGCTTGCTTTACCTAGATTAGATCATGAGCCCAGAACAGATTTAAATATCCATATGTACAGAGGAATCATTGCTTTTTGGTGCAGAGATGCCCATCTTTTTTAAGAACACTGACAAGATCAGTCAGATCTGGGTGTTTGGTGTGGGAACACATCTCTTCCAGTGGAGTCCCCCTCATGACCACTAAAGTGGCCTCATTATCCCAAATTCACCACCATTCTGCTCAGCCTCATAACAGATGAAGTAGAACACATGATTTGGGGAGATGAGATGGGCCGATTTTAGACCATCTCCTATGCACGGCAGAGAGCAGCGTAGAAAGGACTGGAGAAGACGCTGGCTGACCCCATGCCTTTACTCACAGAAACATCTGACAAACACCCCCACAATGTTATAGTTATGGGTGTTTCCTTCAATAACAGAGAGTTTAAAATAGCACACTTGCCTCCCCCTACCACCCCCAAGGAATGGGCAGCAGGCCCACGGGCCACCATTCTTCCTGTAGGAGAAGCCTCCCAGCTTCCCTCAGAGCAGCTATCCAAGAAAATAAATAGCATGTGGTCATTATTTAAATGAGGCTTAATTAATGCAGAACTCGCCCCCAAACTTTCCAAGACACCCATGGTAATGAGATCCCAGATCTCTTCCCCTCCAGTTTGTGATGTCAAGCTGAAGAGCTGCATGTGAATGAAGCTGGGAAGCTGAAGACCGGACAGAAGGTTGACTCCACAGTTCACAGCTTGCTGAAGTATCTTGGCCCCAAAGCCTGTGTTCAAACATTCTTTCAGGGGTAAAGGTGGTGTGGTTGGTGACGTGCTCCCCTGAGAGCCTCTAAAGTTATAGAAAATGATCAACTCAACAGAGTTTGAGCCTTTCTCTAATTTACATACCTGAACCAGCCCAGCCCTAATTCAAGCCAAAACATTTCATAAATAGTACAGAAAAAGGCACTGAGTCACGGTGACCTTTATTCATAGCCTCACGCCCTTGCTCAACCGACGAGAACACACCTCCAGAGTCCTGGAGGAAGCAGCATTGTGCCTATGGTTCGAACAAGACAGGATAGAGGAACTGGAGAGTTAAGGGTTATGCTAAAATGGAGAGAAGCTATCTTCTGGGGTCTAGCCTCTGTCTCCTGACGGCTGAGCTTCAGAAACATCAGTGCAACCGACCCAGCCAAGGCTGCCTGCAGAGATAGTGCACGTTTTTCTAAAGATATCTCAGTCAAGGATGAGAAACACATGGGCCTGAAGAGATAGCCCATCAGTTAAGAGCATGTTCCAAACTTGCAGGGAACCCAAATTCTGTTCTTAGGATCCACTTAAGCAGCTCAAAGCTGCCTGTAATTCAGCTCCCGGGAACCTGAGGTCCTCTTCTGTCCTTCAAGGGAATCTGCAAACAATACGCATTCGCGCGCATGCGTGCACCCACAGACATTTGAAACTGTCCTTGCTGAGGATCAGGAAATACATGGCCTCTGGTTTCATGCTTTTTCTAATCCACTCTCATCCCTAGACCCAAACGATGTAACTCATAAAACCATCTTGGAACTTTATTTACAAAAAGAAAATCACCTAAGAGAAACAAGTGACGGGCTACAGAGATGGGTCAGTCCTAAAGAGCAATGGCTGATCTTGCAGAGGACCCGAGTTCCATTCCCAGCACCCTCATGGCAGCTCACAACTATCCATAAGTCCAGTTTGAATGGATCAGACGCCATCTTCTGATCTCTAAAGGTACCGTATGCATAAAGCACATGCACATAGGTGCTGGTACATATAAAATAAAAAAAATAAATCTAAAAATATTTTAAATAAAACAAGTATATTCAATCACTATATTTTACCTAATTTTTAAACTTCACTTTATCCTTCACCCTTGTTGTAAATCATATCTTTTGAACAATGGTGCCTTGAAAGCCACAGAATTGCATATAAAGCTCTCTCTAAATGCACATGTTCAAATCAGAAACAGTGACAGTCACCTTCTTTGTGTAATAAACTTACTGAGTTCCCCCTGTGGTGTAGTAGGGGATCCATCTTTACCTGAATGGAGGTCCATGAGTGGGACTGGAACTGCTCAGGCTCTGACAGCAGTATCCAGTGTCCCCATCACTGCTGACAAATGACAGAGTCCTCCCTACAGGTCCCACAGACTCTAGATGCTGGCGCAATAATCGAGCCTCTTGATTTCCCTATCTGTGAGGTAAAGGTTTTCATTCACCTGGAATTCATCCATAACCTTCAAGAGTCAGAAACATCCTGCATAACAAATCAGCCTCTCTGGCCCTCTCCAAGGTCATGAGAACATCCACGAAATCCTGTTCACTGAGAAGATGAGGGCACCCTGACATTGCCACAACCTCCCTGTGAACAGAGAGGGTGGGCAGAGGAGGCAAACACTCTCTTTTTCCCATTCCTCATGGTTCCCATTCCTTACATATTAAACATGCAACTTGCAGATTCATCAGACAAAACACCAGGGGGTGGGAGATGGCTCATTACCTTAGGGTTTCAAGGATCAGAATTTAAATTCTCAGCCCTGGGCACTCTTTCTGGAGCCACAGTCATTTCAATGTGGGCTCTGGCAACAGGACGAAATCTGGCTGCCCTGTACAGGGCAATACTGCAGCCCCATCCCCTTTCAGTCTTACATTCACTCACTAATCAATAATCATGGGGCTCAGTGCAGAAGCCACTGGCTTGAAGAAGAGCATGAGAACATGGAGTGTGTGCTAATTCAGCCTGATCACATGAGGTTTCTGTGATGTCAGAGCCACGGTCTCCAGATTACCACCTGGACCCATTCTCTCTCTGATTTAACACCTTAATTGGAAATGACATAAAGGGAGGATACTGCAGAAAGTTCAGGGTAGACCAAGTCCTGCCAAGTCTCCTGTCTCTAATAAAGCATTAAGTAATTGAAATCAATTGTAAACCACAAGCCACATATTGGCTATCAGTATAGGAATTGAAAGCTTGATTTAAAAACAATGGCTAATGCACGGAATTTAATAATATACTGAAGCAATAGAAACTCAAGGGAATAAGCAATTGATCCAATCGTATGTGTAGCCTTTTCATTAGATGAACCACCTATAAATACTGTAAGCGCATTTCCTATGGGTTGTATGCACAAATGTACAAAAAGTACAAAAGCAAGCAAAGAGTAAAATTATCAATTTTGCCTGAAAAATTGGTATATGTAATAGTCCAATATCAGTATTTTGTAATAACCAATTAACTCTTGTTTGGAATAAGATATGTTTTTGTATCAGGTTTCTTTTTAAAATACTTCCATGACTCTAGTCCACAGCTCTGTATTAACACAGCTGAAGCTTTATCTCCAATGTGCATAACAATTACCTAAGTCCTCTGGTAAGGTGAGGTACTTATCCAATTAACATATCTTTAGAAGCTTGAAATTAGGTTCAAATATTCTTTTCTGGAGTAGTGCAACAGCTACTCCTCAAATATTAAAGCTCATTTTGAGAGCAAATGTTTGTAGTAAAAATTTCCATATATACTGAAAGATTTAAGTACTAACTTCTTACATTGAAGAAGCAACAGAATTACATAATATAAGGCTATTAACAATTCTTAATGATATTACTCTATGGACTCTCTAAAATTATAAGCAGGCTCACGAAATGAAAACTCAAAATCGATCCTCTAAATCTATCTTGAAATGGCAGTTGGAGTAAGTAAACTGGCTGTAATGTTCTCACAAGCTCCAAAACCTCATCAATCCTTCGTAAATCTTGTAACAATCTCTACCTGATTGATTTTTTCTTAATTAAAAATAAGTTTGAGTTAGTCAATGTAACTCTGGCAATCCTTAATCACAATTTTTAAGTTCTCTTTGTAACATCAAAGCACAACCACAAGGTCACCTGAGTTCTGAGTACATGACTAGGCAGCTGTCCTTGGGGCAGTGGAATTAGCATTAAAATACAGATAGCTTCAGTGCAAACCACAACTTTTGAAAGCAAAACTCGACTTCCAACAAACTAGTACAAAGTTTGCCTGCCAATTCCTATATATGAACGCATGATGCCATAGTCTCTAGTACCTCAACAAAGAGGCATTGTTCTAAATTCTTTTAGAAGCCTGGTTTCTAGAATAAGAATTCCATAAAAATATTATCTCAATTTAGATCTGTTTCCCTGGGTTGGCTCATGCCACATGTTGTCTAGAATGACTCTGTCCAAATTTCCAGTTTTATGTCAACTTTCTGTTACCAATATTATACCTTTTTAACCATATCCAATAACTTGAAAGCCAATAGTCCATAACCAAGGAAAGTAGAGCATATGTACACATTTAAAACCAATCAGAAACAATTGAAGTGGCTACACATATCTTTAATATTTAGACCAAACACCATTTTTACCATTTTATCTATGATTTAAAGAGAAGCACCTTGTCACCTGTTGAGTCAAATAATAAGTCAGGGATTTCTCTGAGAGAAACAGCTCTCAGCTCTTGTACCAAAGAAGCTGTGAAGCTGCTGGCACCTTCAAGATCAGCTCGTGCAGATGCTTAGCCTCTGAGCAGCTTCTCCAGCTATCCTAGACTCCTGGCTGTAGGTGCAGGGCTCTAAAGGCCTGATTGAAACTGTTTTTTAGTCATTTGTTCCTTTTTGAAACGAGTTAAAACCAAGTCAAGGTGTGAACGACCAGCAGATAAAGTTTTTAACATTTTCTTCTTTTGAAGATGAAACATAAAACATTTAAACAACGAAAAGCAAGAACCACAGACATATACTGACAGACATGGGGACATCCTGGTGCACCAAGGACAGACGATAGACAGAGAGGGAAAAAACCAGATGGTGTTCATGGTGACTATCCACTCGAGTGGAGTCGATATGGACAATGGATTGTCTCAATTCCTGGACTATTCCATCAATGTGTTGAAACCCAATTACTGTAAGATACTGATATATATTACGAGATATCTGAGCAGCCCAACTGGCATTCACAAAATGGTATGGAAGTGAAACACAATCCTGAGTATTTTTAATGACAACCCAATTACATTAACTCCATCAATCTGTGCATAGGCATAGAGATGTCCTTTTGTTTGATTCTCCTGATTCAGTCGGTCTGCCTCTATCAAGCCTAATCAGTATGACTCAGCAAATCTTATAGAGCCTGATCACACCTTTTACCAGCACAAAGACAACATTTTTTCCCAAAATACTGTGTTCCTTTTATCTCCTTTTCTTTCCTTTTTTTCTTTAGAGACCTTTTCTCCCTCTGATATACTTTCTTGTTGCTCTGTAAGAACCCTCTGACCTGTCCTGATGGCTGTAACGGCTTCCCACACAAAGAAAAAAATAAACAAAATTACCAGCTTTGTCCACGAAGGATCCATAACTTTCGTTTTCTTCACAATTTGTGCAGGGGTCCCTCCCTCAGTAACCGAGGTGGCCACTGTCCAAGGGGTGTCCTTTCCCCATACTATCACTTCTGATGGTGGTAAGACCCCAGAGGGAACTGGTGCTTGAGATCGATCAGTATCATTTTTTCGTTGCAACCTTTCACTACGCTCCGTTTCTGACATGCTTTCCTGAATTTCGTCCAGGGCCTCTTGGCCTGCCACTATTATAGGAAGAAAAATGTCTTTACCTAAACAATCCTTGACCATCTGCCAAATTCCTAACATTCCCGTCCTCAGACTACCATGTAATTAGAGGACTCACCAGCACGCTCAGCAGAAGGAGAAAGACACGATAGGTCAAGTCAAAACAATTCGGAAATTATCATGTCTCTCGGAGCTTACCTCAAATCCTGCCACATCTGGATTCTCTCTGGGGACGGAGGACTCTCTCTCGGCACCTGGCGATGGTGTGGTGTTTTTTATCCTGGGTTCTTGGCGCCAAATGTCCCACGCGCAACCTCTCGCCAGCAAGAAAACACGCGGGGACATAAGAGTTCATGCTGTAGAAAAACTTTTATTGAAATCTTAAAAAGAGCCCTGCGCACCCGCATGGCATGGCTTATATAAATCCTAGCATGGTGCATCCACACCTGATTGGTCGCTTACCAATGATCTCATTAGGCACGCCCCGGAGTGGGCAAAGACCTGGCACGAAGGCACTCTTGCACATGCGCACACAGTTAACTTCCTGAAAGGAAGACAGCTGGTGCAGCGGAGGCCAGCACCATCTTTGTAATGGCGGAAGCTATCCTGGCCTTCCACGTGGGGTACAGTGTAAGCCAGCGCCATCTTGTTGTGGCGAATGTTAAAGCGGCCCTTTACACACACACACAAAAGAAAGGAAGAAAGAAAGAAAGAAAGACAGAAAAAAGGAAATGTATAGATAAAATAAATACATAAGTATAAACTGCAATTAGGCTCCATTTATCCGTTTTTGATGTAAAAAGAAAGTGGTTGGTCGAAATGCCCTGTTTTGTTCTTTAAGTAGCACTGATGACTAAATCCAAGAACTTGTGCAGCTAAATGCTCTTCCAGTAGCCCTATTAGGACCTAACTTACCTACCAAACGGCCGGTGTCCCTCTCAAATTAGAGGGATGCGGCTGTGCCCAGGTCAGAGGTGCTTGCAGGCCTCACAATTGAGAACTCACGGAGATATCGTCACTCTGACTGGCGCTAGATGGTGCACCTGGCTTGGAGTCCCTCTGTGCATTCTTCAATATCGGATAGTCCATTCACGGCTCTCCAAACTCCCACCCCCAACCCACCCTAAACACGGAAGGTGGGGACTGAGCCTGAAACAGCCTTGCAACTCTCAAGATGGAGGGACCCTGCCTGCTTCCTCTCCTGCCACCCCAGAAGTGGTGGGAGGGACTGGAAGAAGGTTTTCCATGTGGACCCTAGAAGAGACCTCAACTCGTACAGAAGTTTTTCTCCGTGCACAGTATAAGTCAAGTATTAGATATGTTGATGTTCACTTTTGCTTTGGGATCAATGGTTGGGGTGGAGATTTGCAGCAGGGTCTCTGAGGATGTCTTAAAGTGTCAGACATACCGAAGTGAATCTCTCTCTGTCCTGCCCTTTGCTGTGTGGACCTGAACAAAGAAAACTCTTAATTTCAGTTCCTTCTAGCGTGGAGACAGGATGAGTATCTCTTAATTGTAGGCTTGGGACAAAGACTGTATACCATCTTATACCTGCAGGTGGCTCAGAGAGTACACGTAGGGACACGAGCCTGCAGCCACCCACGCGAAGCTCCAGTGTGGATTTTTCTGCTCAGGAAAAGAAATGCTTCTTTTCATTGAAGCACCTAATGGCATTGTGTGGCTAATCAGCCTGAACTCCATCCTATTCTTTGTCTGCAGTTAGATCTAACTGTTGATCTAATTATCCAGGTCTAGAATTAGACTCTCACCCGGAGCTGGGAGAACTGCTTCAACCATCTACTCCTTCTAATGGAAACCCTGAAGCCTCAAAGTTGCCTTGAGCTAAAATAGCCGGTGGCAAAGGAAATCTTATTTGCCCCCCAAGCCCTAACTAATCACGGGATGTCATCACAGCCCGATTAGTATTTGCCCAACAATGTGCTGATTCCTTATCCAGCCAAAAGCTTAACAGCCATTTAAATGGAGCACGATATTTAAATCTTAATTTCATTACCTGCTGGTAATAATCTTACAATTATAAATCCAAAGTATCAGTCGGAATACATTTGCATACGTAAAAGAATCTGTCATCATTGTTGTTCCGTGGCACACATGGCTGTTTGTTTGACTTTCAATCCAGAGCTGAATATCCTTTTATGGAGAAAGAGATAACGGAATTTTTCCCTGCACCGAAGCCTGCTTGGAGAGAGAGAGAAAAGCATCCACACCTTAAAAGGGCATTTGTGCAAGCACAAGTGACACGACTGTCACCTGTGAGATATGAGCCACCTCTGTGTGGTTTACTGATGCTCTCACATTTCTGCTATCAAGTCAGTCGATACAACAAAAGCCACTTCAGAATTCCCAGACATTCAACACTAATTGTCACAGAAGGGGCAGTGGAGACTGTCAGCCTCTGCAGAACTTTCAGACTGCCATGTCCTCGATACCTATATTCTGGCTGTTATATCTCTAGGGCAACGTTCTCCCAGAGGAATAGAGGGTTTGCAGGCTCGTCAGCATACTTGTGTGCACATGCGCAGTAAAGAAACATCTCGGCAGCTGGGAGTCCTGCACCAGTGGAAGGGTAAGTCCTGGTCCTGCCAAGACTGAACTCCCCAGTGAATGGGATTGTTGGGAAAGGGCTGAATGTTGGAGTGGATCAGGAGAGGAAGACCCATATATAAGGGGAGTGGGAGGTGCTAGGGAGATGTTAGCCTGGAAACCAGGAAAGGGAATAACATTTGAAATGTAAATAAGAAATACCCAATTTAATAAAGATGCAATAAAAAAAAGACACTCCTTCTGGAAGTGGAGAATGCATGATTTCTTTTCTGTATCTGTGGGAAGACTTTGGACACCTGGGCAAATGTGGAATGACCTATAGATCCTTCGAAACATTTGGATAGTTCCAGAAACTACTGGAAATGTGGAAGATTCAAGATCTCTATGGCAAGAGAGGAAGGTTTATATGAAATTACCCGTATAAGTTTGTCAGTTGAAGAGTCAGCAGAAGGTGGGCCACGCACAGTGTGATGTTCTTTGAATCTTTCACTGTTTTCTCCAGTACTGTGTTTTGTAGATGTTGCAGGCCCTCTGGGTACCAACTCGTCAAAGTCCATATGTTCTTCAAACCCAGTAGACATAACTCGGCTTTTTTTTTTCACCTTCCCAAGAATGGGCACTAAAGTTGAGGCCACTCTTTTTCTAGTAGCAGGATATAAGCAGATGTTCTGGTATCCCTGGTCCTCAGCATCGAGATGTATTAAAAAAATGGAAACACTTGTTTTATATGTTCCCACCACACCTGGTATTTACAATATGTGTCAAAGAATCCAGACTTACCCCTAGTTAAATACTTCTTTAGTTGTATTAATACGTAGTCCATGGAATCTTATATTTCCAATTACTCCTTCCCATCTGCTCTGGCTTGTTGTCTATTTTATATTTACTTCAGATGTGAACATATATTGCTATTATTTCATGTTATAGAGCAATCATGACTGAAAATGTTAATTTTACTCCTGCTTTAATTACTCTGTTCCTCATGGACTGATTTCTCTGTATGGATATTAATTTCTGACTCATTATTTCATCTCCTTAAATTATTCTTCTGTTACATTCTTTTTCAAAGTCTACTTCTTAATTTTTAATTATCTCTGTGTGTGTTCGTGTGTGTGTGTGTGTGTGTGTGTGTGTGTGTATACACATATGAGCACGATGTCCAAGAAAGCAAGTAGGGGGCAGTAGATCCCCTGGAGATGAAATAACAAGTGGTTGTGGGTCACAGGACATGGGAGCCTGAATCCAAAGTCAGATATTCTGTAAAAGCAGTTTGCATTCTTAATTACTATGCCGTCTCTGTGGCACTCTTTTAACATTTCTTCAAATATTCCAGTAAGTTAGCAATTCCATTAGATGTTGTCTGGTAGAAAACAATACTTTTTAAAAGTTTTGTCTTTAATATGCACTTTTTTCTTCTGAGCAGAGGATTGGAATTTTAGAGTAATTTATTTCGGAAATGAAATTTTGCCATCCTGCCTTTTTTGGAGTGGGCGTGATTTCCAGTCTAACCACAACTGTACCTTCTGTTTTGATTCTCTGTTTCTTTTCCTTGTTTTATATTTTTCTTTCAAGCTTTTCACTATCAAGTTCTTTTTTATATAAATATATGATCGTATTAATTATTTATGTCTCCCAGCTCAGCTTGTAACTCTCATGAGCACTGAACGCTATGTCTGGCTGTATTCTGTGTTCAGCACGTAGGACAGCTCCAGGTGCTCAGCCACATTAAGTGTTTGTTAAACAAAGAGGCTTTTTATTCTTATTTTATAGATGAAATGCCTCAGGCAGAGAAAGCCTATGTTAACGGAACCCACTGTGATTCCTAAGGTGGTTTCTGAGTGACTTAATGAGTTGAAGACAGAACAGGAGAGCCTAGGTTTCTTAGGGTTCTTCATACAAGGTCTTAGCCACAGAGGATGAAAGAACAGCTCAGACTTAGGTTACTACAACTCAGTGTGGATCTGCTCACATCAGTCCCTCCCTGGATATGTGGCTTGCCTGTAAGACTGATAAGACAATTGTACATGAATCCTGTTCTGACATGCAAGCATAAATGTTGAGGACAAATAATCTTTCTACGATTATACCTATAAAATTTTATTTTTCTTGTGTTTATTATATTGTATTTTATTTATTTTATTTTGTTGCACTTTATGTTTGAGACAAGATCTTACAATGTAGCTTTTCCTGGCTTGGAACTTGCTTTGTAGACCAGGATGATTAGAAGAGAATCTTTAAAAGAACATTCATAGGAGCAAGTAAAAGCTAGCCTGGTTATTGCCCTGAAATACTGGACCTTGCCCTGGGGACCCATGACAATACAGTAATGTGTTGAAAATGCTGATTAACTGTTATTGATCCTCCTCTATGACTCTGCCTGGAAGGAGCCAAAACAAATCTCACAGCCACCATACAGCTAGGCAGAAGCAAGGACTGATCTTGAAATCTTGAAAGAAGAGAGTAGCTTGTATCCTGAACCCATGTGTATATTCCAGGAAACAAAAACTAGCCTATATTGATAAAGGCATCATCATGGTTTGAATACGCTTGAGCCAGGCTTCTCTCAAGCCTGACAACCTAAGTTGATACCCAAGACTCACATGATGGATGGAGAGAGCTAACCCTCAAAGTTGTCCTTTGACCTCCGTGTGTGTGTTTGTATGCCTGTGTGTGTATGTGTGTGTGTGTGTGTGTGTGTGTGCTCACTTACAGATTAAAAACGGACAATTTGCTAGACAAATACCAATCACCCAAGTTAAATCAGGAACAGATAAACCAGTTAAACAACCCCTAACTCCTAAGGAAATAGAAGCAGTCATTAAAGGTCTCCCAATCAAAAAGAGCACAGGTTAATGCGGGTTTAGTGCAGAATTCTATCAGACCTCCATAGAAGAACTCATACCAATACTATTCAATCTATTCCACAAAATTGAAACATATGGAGCACAACCAAATTCCTTCTATGAAGCCACAATTACTCTTATACCTAAACCACACAAAGACCCAACAAAGAAAGCGAACTTCAGACCCATTTCCCTTATGAATATCGATGCAAAAATACTCAATAAAATTCTGGCAAATGAAATCCAAGAGAACATCTAAATTATCATCCACCATGATCAAGTAGGCTACATCCCAGGCATGCAGGGATGGTTTAATATAGGGAAAACGTGTTCCATTATATAAACAAACTAAAAGAACAAATCCACATGATCATTTCATTAGATGCTGAGAAAGCATTTGACAAAATTCAACACCCCTTCATGATAAAAGTCCTGGAAAGAATAGGAATTCAAGGGTCATTCCTAAACATAGTAAAAGTCATATACAGCAAACCAGTTGTTAACATTATACTAAATGAAGAGAACCTTGATGCAATCCCACTAAAATCAGGGACTAAACAAGGCTGCCAACTCTCTCCCTACTTACTCAATATAGATCTTGAAGTTCTACCCAGAGGAATCAGACAACAAAATGAAATCAAGTGGATACAGATTGGTAAAGAAGAAGTCAAAATATCACTATTTGCAGTGGATATGATAGTATATTTAAATGATCCCAAAAGTTCCACCAGAGAACTATGTCAGCAAATTGGCTGGGTATAAGATTAACACAAATAAATCAGTAGCCTTCCTCGCCACAAAAGAGAAACAAGACGAGAAAAAAAATTAGGGAAATGACACCCTTAATAATAGACCCAAACAATATAAAGTACCTCGGTGTTACTTTAAACAAGCAAGTAAAAGATCTGTACAATAAGAACTTCAAGACTCTGAAGAAAGAAACTGAAGAAGACTTCAGAAGATGGAATGATCTCCCATGCTCATTGATTGGCAGGATTAATATAGAAAAAAATGGCCATTTTGCCAAAAGGGATCTACAGATTCAATAAAATGCCCATCAAAATGCAAATCCAATTCTTCAAAGATTTAGAAAGTACAATTTTCAAATTCACCTGGAATAAGAAAAAACCCAGGATAGCTAAAAGTATTCTCAACAATAAAGGACTTCAGGGGGAATAACTATCCAGAACTCAAGCAATAATACCGATCAATTGTGATAAAAACTGCATGTTATTGGTACAGGGACAGAAAGATAGACCAATGGAACAGTATTGAAGACCCAGAAATGAACCCACTCACATATGGGCACCTGATTTTTGACAAAGGAACCAAAACCATTCTTTGGAAAAAAAGATAGCAATTTCAGCAAATTGTGCTGGTTCAACTGGAGGTCAACATGTAGAAGAAAGCAAATCGATCTGTGTGTATCACCCTGTACAAAGCTTAAGTCCAAGTGGATCAAGGACCTCCACATCAAACCAGATACACTCAAACTAATAGAAGAAAATATAGGGCAGCATCTGGAAAACATGGGAACTGGAAAAAATTTCCTGAACAAAACACCAATGGCTTATGCTCTAAGATCAAGAATCGACAAATGGGATCTCATAAATTGTAATGCACTTCCGATTGTGGAATTTATTTTTTTACAAACGGCCAGCACTGTAGAACATTTCAGGACTTTCTTTATTCTGTCATTAGACTCTGGACAAGATTTTAGATTCATAAGGTATGTTTCAGTATAAGTCTCAGAAAGTCTTTTATGTCAACTATAACATCAGATTCTTCCAAATCTACCTCTAAAACATGCATTGGGTCAAGGATCCCAATGAGCCTTTTATTATTTTGATCACTCGTACAAAGAATTTCTGTTCCATCTAACTGATACAGACATGAATTGCACTGTTATTGTGTTGCCTCAGTGTCCGCTACTCCATTGCAGCTGGACAGAGGGTCCACAATAGTCCAGTTCTTTAGCAATTCACAATGTTGCATTTCCAAATACAAAAGAGTTTCTCACTACCAAACATTTTGTTCTATTCTTCAAATCATAATTTATTATAGGTAACATATTTACTGACGTCATCCTGAACAATTCAGCATTTTAAAATATAATTGTTATAGCAAAGAAACAGAAGGGCAGGGGATGTTACCATTTGGTAATTAAAAAAACAACAAACTTAAAAATATACATAATTAAAAACGGGACATAACTATTTCTAACCATGCAACTTAACTCTGATATTTCCTGAAATGATCACCAGTATTTTTATATCAAATATTTATTTCTCAATATATTATGTCATGTTTTAATTTCTGAATTTTTGGAATCAGAAAAATAATGTATTATTCTTTAATTCCAAGGAAATAAAATAACTTACCTTGTGATACACAACCCTGAATGTTCTACATTTTCATGAAGAAAAAAATAGCGTATTGGTAAAATTATTGTGTCTGTATATAGATTAGAAATTAAGTCTGTTATAAATATAAAGTTGGGACAAGAACTTACCATACTGTGAGAGGCAAACTAAGCTTGCATAACTCCTCTGAACAAATATGCATCATCATCCTTTCTCATGTGTAGGTCTGACTGATAGACACCATTGCTAGATTTTTCATTAAGGGACATGTAAAAAAGTGAAATTAGTGTCTCAAATTATTATCTTATTTTAATATAAAATATATAGACATCCTGGAAAAATATACTGAAATATTTAAACTTCACATCATTTCTTTAGTGGTAAATTAATTTGCTTTTAAAAGAAATGTTGGAAGTGTGTTCAAAATGGATTTAAGAGCAACTGCTGTGCAAGTTTCATGACATCATTGGGTCCATGACTCGATGCTGGAAAGTTGGATTCTAGTTATACATCTGTGAAGTGTGACATATACATGTGCAGACATATATGCAAGTAGACATACAGATGCACACACATTCCTACATGAAGGCATACACACTACAAAAAACATATACTTTCAAAGGTGGTTTTGTTTTTTTTTTCTTAGCTTTGCTTTGGTTTCATTTACTAGTAATGACTCTTACCTTTAATTATACCATAAAATCTGAGAAGGGGTTGACAAGTAGGAGGCCAGAGCTTCACATATGACAGCTTCAGAGCAGTTGGTACAAGGCTAAAATGAAAAACATGAGAACTTTTCTCAAAATCCTAAGAGGTTGAAATATAGATCAGGGCCTGCATGGCACACAGTATATTATGGCTTTGATCTCCACAACTGAATTTTTTCATTCAAATTTCAGGTACTACTCTATTGAATGATTTTTATTTTTTATTTTTTTTTCGGAGCTGGGGACCGAACCCAGGGCCTTGCGCTCACTAGGCAAGCGCTCTACCGCTGAGCTAAATCCCCAACCCCGAATGATTTTTAAATAACCAAATTGTGATTAATTTTTAGAATTCGTTTTGTGTTCAAATGTAAATCTCCTAAACTCTAACCCTTATCTCTGACTTTCTAAACCAGAAAAAGCATAGGAACATTCAATATATCTGGCCTTATATGTTGTATATTTTTATTTTTAATACCTTTCTTTTATAGCATTATAGTGTTCCAGGGATTTACAGATTACCTCCTTGGAATATTAGGGGATACAGACTTAGAATCTTTGTGTCAGACCTTTACTGTTTCTTTCACACCATTTATCATTCCTCTTTGAGGTGACAAAAGGAGCTTTTGCTGAGCTGTGGCTAACACTGGGTGTGGATTACAATAGTGTCGACATACTTCTCCAATATGAAGCCATACATGTTCCTTAAACACATTCTTGAAAGATAGTTTCCATAATTCATGGAGTTTTCATTAGATAGCTACATTCTTTCATTTATGGTGGATGTTTTTGAAGACGATTCTGAAATTTATGTCAATTGCTATCCCTCTTTCGTGGGAAATTTCTGTTTCTTTTCTGGATGCTTCTAGGAACTGTGTTTCTGCTCTTTGCCGGGTTCAGGTGTTCACCTGGGTTCAGATTTCTTTTTATTTATCATGCCTGACATTTGTTTGGTTGAGTATTATATTGTTCTCATTCTACAATTCCTTCATTGTTATGCCTGCATACTTTTCTCTTTTTATTTTGAATTTCCTCCTTTTAGTCTTCCGTAGATCCATGCCTCTTCCACCTGGATGGAGCCTGGGTATTGCTCATCACTGTTTCTCGTGTATGAGCTCTTCTATAGAGTTATGAGTTTTCAATGTTTAAGAGTATAGATTCTAGTTTTTGGTATTTTTGAAATTTGCAAAGATCATACCTTGTAGTATAACATGATATCCTTACCTTTTCATTTTTTAGTTTTCATGGAATGATAAAAATAAACAATTTATAGAGAATAACAAGCATAAGAAAAAATGTATATTGTGAACATATTTGTGCAAGAGGTCTCATGTATTGATGCAGCTGAAATAACGAGATTTGCCATGCTCTCTGTGACTGCTGCCACATCTCCCTTTTCCTTCCCCCACAGTGATAGTATTTACTCATTTGCTTTTTTTCTCCCCTTATATTTGTTTATTCATTAGTTGTGTACTCAAATGCTACAGTATTCTAGTTAGTTGAGAGGACAATTTTGAGAAGTGACTTATTAGCTTCTGCCATGTGGGTCACAAGCATTGCTCTCAGTAGTTCAAGCACAACTTGGCAAACAACCACCCTTACCCAGGGAACCTTTATGCAATCCCCAAATTTAATATTTCCTAATATTATCTGAGAGCCTTTCTGTGACTTCAGAATTATTGCCTGTATTCTTTTAGTGGAAAGTTATTATGTTGGAATTAATTTTGTACATTATAGCCACAGTGCTATAATGCTACTCATGCTTCTATTTTATGCACTACTCATTTCATTTGAATATGTGTTTTAAAAAACACTGCTTAGACAGCAAGCACAAACTGTGCTGGTAATATTATATAGCTTCCTTACATTGATGACTATGTCTCTCCATTATTTTATGCTCACTCTTCTGGCATACTGATTTCTCTTTAATTTATATTTATGATGCACATCATGGAGTCCCTTTTGTTTTGGCTCTTTGGATGATAGTGATTTCCCTGGTATTATTTCAGTAAGGACAGAAACACTTACCGAACATTCACATATTTACAGTTATACTGTATATTTTTGGTGATTTGACTATAGTATTTATGGTGAAGCTGAAAGTAATCTCTAGTGAAGTAAAAGTAAAACAGTGTTTAGAAAATTGACTACCTGTATTCTTTTTATCTATCACTTATTTTCACAGTAAGATACAAAGAAGCCTCTCTCATCCTAGTATTTATTCTTATTACATAAAAAATTAATTAGTAAATTAATTAAAATTATTTTAGTACAGTAGTTTTTCTATGCTTATAATCCCTAGATGTAATACTTTAGCCATGTATTTCTGAATTCTCATGCATACTATAGATTAAACATATTTAGTGTGCATGAGAACTCCACATAACAGGCTCCAAAAATACATCAGCTATAACAGGCTTGTGACCCAACAAAAATGTCAATGAAACTGAAATTAGTAACGGTATATTAGCTGTTTGTATTGAAATAGTAACATATTAGCTCTTTGAAATTCTCTACATCATATCAGGTCAAGTGAATCCAACCAATTACAAAATTCACCATTACATCTAATACCTAATTTGAATTATTTAACATTGTGTTTTGGTTTCACCTTCATATTCTATACCAAAGGAAGCATAGTTAGTGCTCTCCTTTAATCAAATAGCCACATCGTCTGCGGTAATCTAGTATATTAGTAAAATATCAAAATCGGTTTCTTTAGTTCATTTACTATGGAGAGATCTAATCTCAGCAGAAATACTGAAATGAAATATAAATTAAATAAACTCACCGAATAAAATATACATCTTTATAAAAGATAAATGATATAGTAAAGTAAGTTATAAAACACAGAAATAAATCCCAAAATTCAAACTCAGATTACCCCCAGCAAACACCCAGCTCACTGAACATAAAGTCCATGGACCCATTATATAAGTAAGTACCTGTGAGCACATGCTTGACAACACTAAGTTCTTTCTCTCCCTTTACATTATAGGATCAGAGGTAATGGTTTCCCTTAAGTTCTCAGAATTATGCATGGTTCTGGTTAAGATGCATCGAAAAATCTAGAATTCCTGTTTATGGAGATGAGGGTTTTTTTTCTTATTTGCATCCTTAATGTATCATAATCGATGAAATTCTAGATGCCTAGTGAAGATGTGTTATATAAATAAATGATGAAGAAGATTCAGTTGCAAATTATATTATGTTTATTAGAAGAATTTTTCCTCTCTATTCCCTAATCCATTTTATATAATACAGACTCTGTCATTCTTTACCACAGATTCCAGTCAGGATGTATCTTAATATACCATGCTTATTCAAGTGAACTTTGTATCTATTTGTATCCACCTACCCATGACAACCCCCTCTATATATATTTCATGTACAGGAAATGGCTATCCTGGTATTTCCATTTATTAGGATGATACAACAATAAGAAACAATCTTCCTGTTTCT
This sequence comes from Rattus norvegicus, assembly GCF_021556685.1. Taxonomy (NCBI): domain Eukaryota; kingdom Metazoa; phylum Chordata; class Mammalia; order Rodentia; family Muridae; genus Rattus; species Rattus norvegicus. The sequence goes on from NC_141555.1 coordinate 9,817,136, forward strand.
GGCTGGGCCCAGAGATGAAATAGTACAATAGCTCACTGTACCATAATTCGGTGGGGGAGAAAGCTGGACTCCCAGAATCATGGACAATTCTGAGAACTTAGGGGAAATGATTACCTCTGCTCACATTCATGTGCTGAGAGGAAGCTGCTTATGGATATGCTATGGATACAGGAACCTTGGGAGAGTAAGGGAGGGGATCCTTCCAATATCTACCTGTGTCCAGAGATGAAAGCCAGTGGCCAGGAAAAGTAACACAACTGAGAACACAGGCGAGACCAACCCTTCTGCTCCAAGCAACCAGGCTGGAGTCCTCAGGATACAGAAAACAAGAGCAGTCTCGGAGAGGACACTCCCTGTTTCTGCTTTCACACATTGCTGATCTGGTCCTACATATTTCTGTACCCACATCTTTGTGGGAGAAAATAAGTCTATAGGAACAGTGACAAAGAGCTTTACATGATGGTCAAGCCACTGTCAGCGACAGCAAGACCATGAAAAACAAGAGAAAACCTCATGACAAGAGACAAGCACAGCAACCTAAGCAACAGAAACCCAAACTACTTGGCATCATCATGCTCCCTTATTCCAAGATAGCATATATTGTATATCCCATCGAATGAAAAAGCAAGACGTGGATTCAAAATCATTTTTCATGATGATGATAGAGGACATTGAGTAGGGAACAAATAAAACTCTTCATGAAATACAGGACAACAAGCGTAAAAAAGTAAATTCCTAAAAGGGAAAACACAAAATTCCTCAAAGAATTAAAGGAAAACACGGTCAAACAGATGAAGGAATTTAAAAAATCTAGGATCAATAAGTGGAAATAGAAGCAATACAGAAAGCACAAAGAGAAACAATCCTGGAGGTGGAAAACCTAGGGAAGAAATCAGAAGTCATAGACAGAGGTATCAGAAAGAGAATACAAGAGATAAAAGATAAAAATCTCAGGGGCAGAAGATACTGTAGAAACATTTACACAACCAACAAAGAAAATGTAAATCTCCAAAACCTCCTAATGGAAAACAACCAGGAAATCCAGGACACAATGAGAAGATCAAACCAAAGGAAAATGGGTACAAAAGAGAGCGAAGATTCCCATATAAAAGGGCCAATAAATATCATCAAAAATTATAAGAGAAAACTTCCCTAGCCTAAAGGGAGAAATGCCTATAATAATAAATCATACATTTCTCCAAATAGATTGGAAGAAAAAGAATTTTCTCCCTTCACATAATAGTCAAAACACCATATGCACAAAACAAAGAAAGAATATTAAAGCCAGTAAGCGAAAAAGTAGGGTAACATATATAGGCATACCTATAAGTATTACAATATTTCTCACCAGAGACTATGAAAGTCAGATCCAGAGTGGATTTTATAAAACACTAAGAGAAAATAAATGCCAGCCCAGGCTACTATCACCTGCAAAACTTTCAATCAACGCAGCTGGAGAAACCAAGAATTTTTATGATAATCTAAATTTACACTCTATGTTTTCACAAATTCTGCCCTATGAAAGATAATAGATGGGAAACTCCAACACAAGGAGGGAAATTACACCCAATAAAAAGAAAGAAAGTTATCATTTTTCAACAAACCCAGAAGAAGAGAGTCACACAAACATAATTCCACCTCTACCAAAAAATAATAAGAGAAAAACAACAATAGCTATTCCTTAATATCTCTCAGCATTAATTCTCAATTCTCCAATAAAAAAGACATAGACTAACAGACTTCATACATAAAGAAGAACTAGAATGTTGTTGCATAAAGGAAACAGAGCTCAGTGACAAAGACAGATAGTATCTCAGAATGAAAGGCTGGAAAACAATTTTCCATGAAAATGGTCTGTAGAAGCATCCTGGAGAATAGATTTCAGTATCTAATTCAACCAAAAGTTATCAAAAAAAAAAAGATAAGGAAGGACACTTCATTTTCATCAAAGAAAAAAATTCTAACAGGGTCAATTCTCTTTCCTGAATATCTATAGGCTACATCCAAGGGCACCAAAATTTATAAAGGAAACTGTACTTAAGCTCAGGCTAACAAAATAGTAGTGGGAGACTTCAACAACCCACATTTAGCAATGTCCAGATCATGTCATGGGAAACCGGAGAGACAGAGAAATTAACAGATTTTCAACCAAATGGATTTAAGAAATATCTATAGAATATTTCATCCTTGAAAAAAAGTATATACCTTATTCTCAGGAACTCAAGGCAGATTCTCCAAAACTGATCATACATTGAGTCATAAAAGAGGCATCACCACATACAAAAGAGTGAAATAATCCCATACATTTTCTCACACTACCATGAGCTAAAGCTGGACTTCAATAACAACAAAAATGTCAGAACGCCCAAATACACATGATCGTTGAATAATATTTTACTCAGTGATAACTTGGTAGAGGAAGAAATAAAGAAAAAATCAAAAGGTTTTATAATTTAAGGAAAAGTAAGGCACAACAAACTCAAACTTATGGGACACAATGATAGTATAGCTAAGAGGATAACTCAAAGCTCTGAGAGTATCCAAAGTGAAACTGGAAAGAGCATACATTAGCAGCTTGACAACAAATATAAAAGCTCAAAAACAAAAAGAAGCAGATACACCAAAGAGGAGCAGAAGGCAGGAAATAATCAAACACAGGTCTGAAATCAACTAAGGAGAAAAAAAAGAACTCTATAAAAAAATCAATAAAACCAGGAGCTTGATCCAAGGGTAAATCAACATGATAGACAAACCTAAGCTAGAAAAACAAAAGGGCACAAAGAAATCATCCAAATAACAAAATCAGAAATGAGAGGAAAACAAAACAACAGAATCTGCAGCAATTCAAAACATCATCATACCTTATTACTGAAATTTATATTCAAGTAAAGAAAAAATCTGGATAATATGATCAATTTTCTATACAGGGAGCAGCTACCAAAGTTAAGTCAGGGTCAGATAAAATATCTAAACTGTACCATGAGTCCAAAAAAATTAGAAACAATTATTAAAAGGCTCCCAGTTGGGAAAAGATCCCAGGACCAGATGATTATAGTGGAAAATTCTATCAGCACTTCCTAGAACCAAATACCACTATTGTCCAAAATATTCCACAAAATACGAACAGAGGAACACTGCCCAATTCCATAGAAGAAGCCAGAGTTACGTTAATACCTAAAGCATACAAAGACCCAATAAAGAAATTGAACTTCAGATCAACTTCCCTTATGAATATTGACAAAAATAGTCAATCAAATCATTGGAAACCAAATCCAAGAACACATCAAAATGATCATCCATCACTATCAAGGAGACTTCATTACAGGAATGCAAGGATAGTTCAATATGGCATTCCAATAACATAATTAACTAGATAATGATACTGAAAGAAATAAATAACATCTTCTTCTCATTAGATGCTGTGAAAGCATTTGACAAAATAAAACACTCCTTCATAGCCAAAGTCTTACAATGATAGGAATTCAAGGCCCATACTCAACAACAGTACGTTAATGTACAGAAAACCAGTTGCCAAAAATCAAGCTAAATGAAGAGAAACTTGAAGTTCTCCCTGTAAAATCAAGGACTAGACACGGCTATTCATTCTCTCCCTACTAATTCAATATAGTACACAGTGTGCTAGCCTAACCAATTAGACAACAAAATCAGGACAAAGGGATACAAATATTAAAGGAAGGGCTCAATATATCACTATTTGCAGGTGATATGATAGAACAATTTAGTGACTCCATAATTTCCACCAGAGAACTGCTGCACGTGATGAACAACTACAGCAATGACATGGATATAGATTTAACTCAAACATATCAGTAACCTTCCATGAATAAACAGACCAAGGAAAAAACTAGGGAAATGACATGTTTCACAATAATCACAAATAACAAAAAATACCTCCATGTAACTCAAACTGGCAAGAGAAAGTGCCGTACGAAAAGAACTTAATTTCTCTAAAAGAAGAAAATCTCAGAGGATGGAAAGACGTTTCATGTTCATGGATTGGCAGTATTGATATAGCAAAAATGACCCTTTGCCAAAAGCAATGTACAGGTTCAATGCAATCCCCAAGAAATTTTAAACAAAAATCTTCATACAGTTAGAAAGAGAAATATGCAAGTTCATTTATAATAAGAAAAAACAATGAAATGGAAACTATTCTCAAAATAAAAGAAATTCTGTGGAAATCAACATCCCTAACCTCAAGTTGAATACCCAGCAATAGTGATAAAAAACATAAGGTATTGGTATAGAGACAAGCAAGTAGAACACCTGTGTTGGTTCATCTAGATGTCAGCATGTAAATTAATGTAAATTTGTCCATTCTTATCACTCTGTACAAATCTGAAGTCCAAGAGGATTAAGGGCATCCAGAAAAAAGAGATATACACAAACCAATAGAAGAAAAAGTGGGGAAAAGCTGGAACACATGATAACAATGGAAAATTTCTTGAACAGAGCACCAAACCAGTGGCTTATGCTTTACAACGAAGAGTTGACAGATTGGGCCTTGTAAAAATGCAAAGTGTCTGTAAGGCAAGGAACACTGTCATTATGACAAAATGGCAACTAATATCTTGAAAAAGATCTTTGCCATCCTATAACTGAAAGAGAACTAATATTCAGAATGTACAAAGAAATCAAGATGTTATACTCCAGAAAGTCCAATAACCCTATTATAAATGGGGTATAGATCTAAACAAATAATTTTCAGCATAAGAATTTTGAATGGCTGAGAAATACATAAAGAAATGTTCAACGTCATTATTCATCAGGGTAATGCAAATCAAAAGATACACCATGCAGAATGACTAAGATCAAAAATTCAGTTAACAGCAGATGCTGGTCACAATGTGGAGAAAGAGGAAGACTACTCCATTATTGGTGGGATTGAAATGAGGTAAAATATTCCGGAAATTACTCTGGACTTTCCTCAGACAACTGGACATAGTATATGCTGAGGACTTAGCTATCCCACTCCTGGGCATATTCCCAAATGATGTCCCAACATATACCTAGGACACATGTTGTACTATGTTTATAGCAGCTGTATTCTTGATAGCCAGAAGCTAGGAAGAACCCAGATGATTTGAACACATGAATGGATACAGAAATTGTGGTTCATCTACATAATTGAATGCAACTCAGTAATCAAATACAATGACATCATGAAATTCGTAAGCAAATGAATGAAACTATAAAATACCATCCTGAATGAGGCAAGCAAATCACACACACACACACACAAAACAAAAATAAAACACACACACACACACATGCACACACACACGCACACACACACACACACACACACACACACACACACACACACATACAAACCCCAAAACCTTGAATTACCGAACATACAATTCACATACTGCTCTAAGTTCAAGAAGAAGGATGAACCAAGTGAGGATGATCTTTCTTAAAAGGGGAAACAAAAATATTCATAGGACATGATATGGAGGTTAAGTTTAGAGGAGAGATTAAAAGAATAGCCATACTGAGCCTATACCACCTGGGGATCCAGCCCACATACGTATATCCCCCAAAACTAAACAATATTGTTGATGTCAACAAGTGCATGCATAAAGGAGCCTGATATAGCTGTCTCCTGAGAGGCTCTTCCAGATCATGACAAATACCGAGGCTGATGCTTCCAGCCCACCATTGAACTGAGAACACGGTCCCCTTTGGAGATCATAGAGAAAGTATTAAAGGAGCTGAAGTGCCTTGCAACCCAAAAAGGACAACAGTGGTCACAAACCAGAGTTCCACGGAACTAAAACACTTCCTTAAGACTGCACATGGACAGACTGGTGGCTCTAGCTGCATAAGTAGCAAAGCATGACTAAGTTCTATACCAATGGGAGAAGCCCTTGGTCATGTAAAGGCTGGACCTTCCAGTAAATAGAATGTCATGCTGGGGAGGCAACAAGGGGATGTTTTTGCGGAGTGGGAAACATCTTTGAGAAGACAGGGCAGCGGAAGAGGATAGGGATACGGGGTTTAATGGATGGAGGCCACAAACATACAGCATTTATATTTTTCTATGCCTTTAAAAGCTCAATGGCAAGACCACTTCCTAACCTCCGAGTGGCTAAACTATCCCCCACTGATATTCCCACGTTATTATTTGCTAAAATCTATATCCCATCTTTCTTGCCCTGGACACCATTTCTTTTTTTTTTCTTTTTGGTAAATATATTTATTGTTCAATAGTTTTTTATAAAAATCTAGAAGATTTTCTGTTTAATTGTAAGTATAGAATTTTCATTTAATGTATTTTTTTTCTTTTTAGGGGGGGGTGTTCTTCTTACCATGCTCCCCCCATTACTGCCCTCCCCCCTACAATCACGTTCACTGGGCAGTCTTAGCAGGACCAAGGGCTTCCCCTTCCACTGGTCCTCTTACCAGGCTATTCATTGCTACCTATGAGGTTGGAGCTCAGGATCAGTCCATGGTAGGATCAGTCTTTGGGTAGTGGAATAGTCCCTGGAAGCTCTGGTTGGTTGGCATTGCTGTTCATATGGGGTCTCGATCCCCTTCAAGCTCTTCCAGTCCTTTCTCTGATTACTTCAACGGGTGTCCTGTTCTCAGTTCAGTGGTTTGCTGCTGGCATTCACCTATGTATTTCCTGTATTCTGGCTGTGTCTCTCAGGAGAGATATACATCCGGTTCCTGTCAGTCTGCATTTATTTGCTTCATCCATCTTGTCTAATTGGGTCGCTGTATATGTATGGGCCACATGTGGGGCAGGCTCTGAAAGGGTGTTCCTCCTGCCTCTGTTTTAATCTTTGCCTACCAATTCCCTGCCATAGGTATTCGTGTTTCCCTTTTAAAGAACGTATGAAGCATTCACATTCTGATCATCAGTCTTCAGTTTCATGTGTTCTATGCATTTAGGGTAATTCAATCATTTGGGCTAATAGCCACTTATCAACGAGAGCATACCATGTGTGTTTTTCTGTGGTTGTGTTACCTCACTCAGGATGATTCCATTCCCTCCATTTGCCCATGAATTACATAAAGTCATTGTTTTTGATAGCAGAGTAGTATCCCTTTGAGTGGATTTAATACATATCATAAGGCAACATTTTCTAGGCTAGAAAGTATACTTTTGGGAGAACATTATTTTGTAAATTTAATTCATCCGTTTTCATTAGATTTATCTGAAGAATATTATTTGCTAATATGTTTAAATTTTTAGGTAACTGTGTGTGTGTGTGTGTGTGTGTGTGTGTGTGTGTGTGTGTGTGTGTTCGATAATTCAACTCTAATATGACCAGGAAATTGCTTTAGTGATAATGATATTATATGAATAATGAGAATTTTTGTATATACTATATATATATCATAATTAATATATTATTTATATATATGAAAATAAGTTCTGTATATTTTTTAAAAGCACTGTTTAGATATGTATACAAGCTTATGCCCTCTAATTGCAGTTTTATCTTTTTCCAACAGTAATTTTATCTTATTAGGTGTCTAGAAAGAAATACATGGAAGCATCTATCATCTCAACTTCAAATGTAGGTACACTGAATGTTATATCTTCCTTTTAAACATGATTGTTCATCTTTGGTCCGTAACATACATACATACATACATACATACATACATACATACATACATATATATATATATATATATATATATATATATTTAATTTGCTCTATTTATATTAGAAATGTGTGCTACATTGTATATATGTATTCGTTGATAACTTCCTTCTGTGAACAAATTTTAAGAATAAATGATTATGTACATTATTATAAAATCTAAGATCATTGAGTTCTTTCCGAAATCAAATACCCTAATCCATGAATATAAGAAGCATTTCCTGACTGTGGCTATTAACAAAAAAATATTTGATATACAATTCTTATAAACTTATTTTGATATTATCCATTAAAGTTTCTTCAAGAAGTTGTCCAACTTTAATAAAGGGAAGTCACCAATTATGTCAATAGTTTTTTCATTCTATATTCTTTTAAATTGTAAAATACATTTTTATTTAAATAAGTTATAACAAAAAGGGAAATAGTATATAGACAGCAAAAAAAACCAAAGGAAATTAGTACCAAAGTCTAATATTTGTGCCAAAATCAGAAATGGGAAATGATAATTACTGTATTATTAATTTAATGAGACAAGATATCATTTTTATTTAATAATTTTAATTAATTTTTGAGACAAAATATCATTTTATTTAATAATTTAATAATATTAAAAATAGTTTAATAAATTTTCAAATGTTATTTCCTTTCCTTTTTCTCCCAAATCATCCCTGCCCGTCTTCTGTGAGGATATTCCAATCAACTTCAACCTCAACGCTCTGGCATTTCCCTACATCAGGGATACAAGCCTTCACAGAATTAAGGGCTTTTCCTTCCAATGATGTTAGATAGAGCAATCCTCTGCCACATATGTGACTGAAGACATGGGTCCCTCAATCTGTACTCGCTAAGTGGGTGTTTTAATCCCTCGAATTTCTGGTGGGTCTGGTTGGTTGATACTGTTGCTCTTCCTGGGGTTTTGCAAACCCCTTCAGCTCATTAAGTATACTCTCTAACAACTTCATTGAACCCCCCTTGTTCAATCCAGTGTTTAGATACAATCATCCTCACCAATGTCAGTAGGGTTCTTTCAGAGTCTCTCAGGAGACATCCATATTTGACTCCTGTCAACAACGACTTGTTGGCATCAGCAATAGTGACTGGTTTTTGTGACTGCATATGAGACAGATCCCCACATGGGGCAGTCTCTCCTTGACCATTTCTTCAGTCCTTGCTTAACTCTTTATCCTTGAATTTCCTCCCATGAATATTTTTTATCCCTTCTAAGAAAGAATGTAACATCTGCATTTTGGTATTCTTCCTGCTTGGGCTTCACATGACCTTGGAATTTTTTCTTATGTATTCCACTCTTTTTGGGTGATACACACTTCCAATAAATGTATACACTTTGTGTTCTTTTGTGACTGGGTTACTTCACACTGTATGATACTTTTTAGTCTATCCTACGAATTTTATGCAAACCTTGTTTTGGATAGGTTAGAAGAACACAGGTGTGTAAATGTACTATATTTCATTTAACCATTACTATGTTGAGGGACATCTGGTTCCTTTTTAGCTTCTGGCAATTATAAAAAAGAAAGGTTGCTCTCAACCTGTAGCATCACGTATCCTTCTTATATGTTGGAGCATCTTTTGGGTATATATCAAAGAAATGGGATTGTGGTATCCTTAGGTAGTACTATATCTAACTTTGTGAGAAAATTCCAGACTGATTTCCAGAAAGGTTATACTGGCTTGCAAATCTGACCAACAATGGAGTAGAGTTCCTTTTTCTCCACCTCCTTTCCAGAATCTGTTTTGAATTTCTTATCTTAGCCATTCTGAGTGGTGTGCTGTGTTACCTCAGAATTTGTTGATTTGCATTTACCTGATGGCTAAGGATGTTGATATTCCTCAGAAGAAAAGTCTTTGTTTAATGCTATTTGCATTTTTAAAAGGACTATTTGATTTTGTGGAGTCTAACTCCTTGAGTCTTTGTATAAATTGATTTTAGCCCTCTATCTGACGAAAGATTGTTAAAGATCTTTTTTAACATATTGATTTTACCTTTTTTTCAATTTCCAGTGTCCTATGCGTTAAAAAAGCTTTATGAAGTCCATTTGTCAATTCTTGATATTGGAGTGTAGCCATTGGTGTTCTGTTCAGTAAATTTCCCCACTTTTTCTACTATTACTTTAAGATTATATGTTTCTTGTGGAGATACTTGATCCACTTCGACTTGAGCTTTGTACAGGGTGATAAGAATTGATAGATTTCCATTCTTCTGCATGCTAACCTCCAGTCGAATGAGAACCATTTGTGGAAAATGGTATCTTTCCATTGGATGGTTTCAGTTCATTGTCAAATATCAAGTGGCCATAGGTATGTGCCTTCATTTCTGGGCCTTCAATTATATTCCATTGATCTACCTCACTGTCTCTGTACCATCCCCGTTCAATTTTTATTATTATTGTTCTGTAATACAGCTTGAAGTAATCGATAGTGATTTCCCCAGAAGTTCTTATATTGTTGATGAACTTTTTCTCTATCGTTGGGGTCCTTCTTATTCCAACTGAATTTTCAAATTGCTCTTTCTAACTCTGTGAAGAATTGAGTAGGAAATTTGGTGGTGATTGCCTTGAATCTGTTGATTGCTTTTGGCAAGATGGCCATTTTTACAATATTAACCCTGCACATGCATGAGCATGGGAAATTATTCAATCTTCTGAGATCTTCTTCAATATTTTTCTTCAGACACTTGAAGTTCCTGTCATACAGAACTTTCACTTGCTTGTTTTGAGTCAACCTGAGGTATTTATTATTTTTGTGACTATTTTGAAGACTGTCATTTCCTTAATTTCTCCTCAAATTGTTTATCCTTGAAGTAGAATGCTACTGATTTGTTTGAGTTAAGTTTACATCCAGCCACTTTGCTGAAGTTGTTTATCAGCTGAAGGATCTATGGTGGAATGTTTGGGGACACTAAAATATACAATCACATCATCTAAACTCATTATATTTTAACTTCTTGCTTTCTAAATTTTTCCTTTTTGCCTCGTGTTTTTGTCTAATTTTTGTGGTTAAGACTTCTAGTACTATATTGATGGAGTAAGTAGAGATTAGGCAACCTTTTTAGTTCGTGATTTTTGTGATATTGCTTCAAGTTTCTCTCCAGTAAGTTTGATATTGGCAACTTTTTTTTTTTTGGAATATTGCTTTTACTATCTTTAAGTATGGGTGTTGAATTTGTAATATTTTCCAAGACTTCTAACATGAAGAAATACTGAATATTTTTTTAAATTTTTTATCAGCATCTAAAAAGATGATCATTTGTCCCCCTCCTTCGGGAGTTTATTTACATAATTGATTCTTATATATGCTGACATCCTGTTGAAGCATAATTTCTTGAAAATTATGTTTTTTTTTCCATTTCATGGTTTTAGGACCTCTGTCAAAGACAAAGTGACCATATGTGTGTGCATTGATTTCTGGATCTTCAGGCTAGGATATCTGGTGAAATTTTTAATTACCATGGATGGAGAAACCAAGACATTCCATGACAAAGCCAATAGTACAAAATATCTTTCCAAAAATCCAATCCTACAAATGATGGTAGATGGAAACTTCCCACACAAGGAGGGAAAATACATGTTAGCTAAAAGTAGGGAATTAATCTTTCATCAAACCCAAAAGATGATAGCCACTCAAATGTAATTACATTTCTAACAACGAAAATAACAGGAAGCAATAGTCCATTTCATTTAATATCTCTTATCATCAATGGACACAATTCCCCAAATACAAAGACATAAACTAAGAGACTGAAAAAATAAAGAGGATCCAAGATTTTGCTACATACTGGAAATAAACCTTAGAGACAAAGACAGAGTATCTCACGATAAAAGGATGGAGAAAAATTCTAAGCAAGTGTTCTCAAGAAACAAGCTGTAGTAGCCTTTCTAATATTGAACAACATTGACTTTCAACAAAATATTATCAAAAATGATAAGGATGTGTTGGGAGCAACTATAAATGGCACTGACATCTAGTGGTCATTTGTGGTATTACCACCATTAAGCTGTGTCTTTAGCTTTCTTCTGGCATTTTACTAGGCCACAGTTGATAAGCAGGTTAATAAGATATCTCTCACTCCAACAATCCCCAGAGGACAAGTTTACAGCCACTGACTGTTTGGTACTTAAGGCGAGTGCCTTTGTTCTCCGGGGTCCTGGTATCATCAATGAGGTGCTCCTGCAATAAAGGCTATTAGAGAAGGATCCAATGGTGTCTTGTCTTCCTTGCTCGTCGAGGTGGGGGCTTCAACTGGTGGCCCATATGGGTACCCGAGAAAATTATCTTTCCTCGTCTGGATCCAGAAATTTTTCAGCTTCAGGATTGTCGACGTCCGTAAGTTTTCCCAGAAGGGGCAATTAGTTGCCTGAGTTGGGACATAGGCTCCCGTAATTGAGACGATAAAGCTCCGGGATAAGGGATTATAAAATGTCCCTAATAGGACAATAAGGTTCTCTGGAAAAGCAGAGATGTTGATAGCCTTGGTTTAGAGGCAAAGGGGTTTGTGGAGCACGGCAATGTTGTCTTTCCCATTTGATCCTTTGTGGGTTGGACTAGCATTCTTGCCTTATACTCTGTTTCTGTTGTGGTGTTGCTACTGTCTGAATTTCCACCGTCCAGGGCACAAATGCATTTGTTGGGAAGAGTCCACTGATGAGCCACAAGATCGTGTGTAAATAAACACGCCAGCTTGCCAGCTCACCTTGCTCGTAAACGATCGTAAATCAGGTCGTAAAAGCATGGGAATCTCACACTCCACCCCGCTCCTGTCAGCTCTTCAGGAGCTTCTTGGTCAGCATTAGCTTAAAATTGAATAGAAAATCCTGTTACGTTTTCTTGATGAATGTAACCGTTGTTCTCCGTGGTTTATAGTGTCAGGATCACTCACTTTGAGAGCTTCGGTCAAGTTAGGAAAAGATCTGGATAAGGAAACTACAGAGGGCAAACTTAAACCAGGGACAAAGCCACTTTGGTGTATGGTCCATGCCTGCTTAGAGGATAAACGATGTGAAGAAGCTGTTAGGACAGGTCAGAAAATCCTTATAGAGCAACAAGAGACTATGTCAGAAGGAGAGAAAGTTTTGATGGAAGGAAAGAAAAGAAAAGGAGTAAAACAGGTAAAAAAAAAGGCATAAAAGATCAAGGAGAGGATAGACAAAAGTGGGAATAATAATCAGGGCCTCGGAACAAAAATAATATATCCCTCATTATAGCCATTGACCTTGGAGATGTCTAGTGAGTCAGCGTTTAGTGATAATGACTTAGTTGACCTTGAGGAAGAAGCCGCTTGTTATGAGAAAGAGATTTATCATCATGACTGACCATATGCCTACGCTATGCAGAAACAAACCAAGGACTTAGATGAGAAAAGCAATTATGCCAACGGCACCTCCTGCACCATCGTATAACTTTCAGGGTAAAACAATGGTGAAGTCTTCAGGAAGTACTTCTTTTTGCCCAGAAGTATGGAAAAAGTTAGGATTGAGTTTTCCAGTTTTTCTGGATACAAACGGGCAGCAACATCATGAACCTGCTGACTTTAAGACAATAAAACAATCAGCAGAGTCAGTCAAAACCTATGGAGTCAGTGCAGCCTTTGTTATGGCTCAAATTGAGGCTCTTGGCAGTACTGTCTCACCCCTGGAGATTGGGGGACCTTAGGCAGAACTTCTCTCTCTCCGGGTCAATATTTGGACTGGAAAACTTTTCTTTATGAAAATGCTAACGCTCAGGCCATCAATTTGGCTTCAGGATCTGACCCTCAGAGACATTGGGAGGCTGACATGTTATTGGAATAGGCAGATTTGCTCTAGACCAGACTGGTTATCCAGATCAGGTCTATACCCAGATTAATGAAATAGCAATTAAAGTCTGAAAAGCATTGCACAATAGAGGTGCAGTCTCCGGGAACCTTACCAAGGTTCTACAAGAACCCACTGAGCCATTTTCAGACTTTGTAGTCGGCATGGTGTAGTTCGCAACTAAGATCTTCGGAGACTCCAATACAGCTATGCCTCTTATTAAACAGCTAGTGTACAACCATTTTACAAAAGAATGAAGGTCTGCTATAACGCCATAAAAACATAAAGGTTTGGAAGTTTGGATGAAGGTCTGCAGGGAGATAGGAGGTCCATTGACTAATGTTGTCCTAGCTGCAGCAATGATGCAATTAAAAAAGAAGGTTCCTGCAGGTACTTGTTTCAAATGTGGCCGCAAAGGGCATTACAGAATTCAATGCCCTGAAAGAGATAGGGAACAGAGTAATAACAGACCTCCACAACCTAATTTGTGCCCTCGCTGTAAAAAAGGGAACCACTGGACAAATGAATGTCCATTTGTGAAGGACTTGGATGTCCGACCTTTAGTGGCAGGATATGGGGGTGCATGGCCAAAAAACGGAAGATGGGGCCCATGTCCCCAGGGCCCTCAAATATATGGTGCTCTACAGAATGACAGCAAGGACAGGACAAACAGAGGCCTTGGCCTTCTCTTAACCACCCGTAGGACCGAGGAGAGCCACTAAGGGCTCAGCATGACTGGACCTCCACTCCACCACCAGACCCCTACTGACCCCTCAAATGTGAGTACATCCTATAGATACAGATTTTAAAGGGCCTCTCCCTAAAGATACAGTTGGACTGTTGTTGGGATGTTTTTCTTCTGCCCTGAAAGGTTTACATATTGTACCTGGAGTAATTGACCCATATTATTTAGGCACATTAAAAGTCCTGGCATCCTCTCCCCAGGGAATTTCTGCTATTACCCCTGGAGGCAGAATAGCCCAGCTGCTGCTTCTGCCCAGCTTGCATAGCCATTTTCCTGTTGATAATAGAATCAGAGAAGACAGGGGCTTGGGATCTACAGACTCCCGATTTGCTTTGAACTCATTTGAACTGGGCGATCGTCAAATGTTAACCTTGACTGTGGCGGGACATTCTTTCGTTGGTTTGTTAGACACTGAAGCAGATCGTAGTATTATCTCTGTTCATGACTGGCCATCCAGGTCGCCTACACAAAAATCATCTCAGGCTCTATGCGGCATAGGGTACGAAATGGCTCCTTTAATTAGCTCCAAGTAATTGACGTGGGAGGATTCAGAAAGAAGGTCAGGAAAGTTTACTTCCTATATTATAGACATTCTTTTGACACTGTGGGGCAGAGATGTCTTAATGAATCTAGACTTGAGACTGACTAATGAGTACTCCCAACAGGCCAAGGACGTGATGATTAAAATGGGCTACATGCCCAGAACAGGACTAGGAAAAAATTTACAAGTATGAGTTGACCCAGTGCTACTGGATTCTAAAAGAGAGAGGACAGATCTGGGTTTTTCCTAGGGGCCAGTGAGGGAGGAATAGTCATTACATGGAAAACGGAGGAACATGTGTGAATTCCTCAATGGCTTTTATCCTCGGAAAAATTAACTGCTACTGCTGAATTAGTGTCTGAGCAGTTTGAATTGGGACATATACAGCCATCCACATCACCCTGGAACACACCTATATTTGTCATTAGGAAAAAATCAGAAAAGTGGTGATTAATACATGATTTAAGAGATATCAATTCTCAGATGCAAATAATGGGTCCTATACAAAGAGGTTTACCATTGCTCTCTAGTATTCCTGATGATTTGCCTATTATTATTATTGACTTTAAAGATTGCTTTTTTTTCCATCCCTCTTGCCCCACAAGATAGCGAGCGTGCGGTTTGCATTTACTTTACCGTCTATGAACAATGAAGAACCTGACAAATGCTATCACTGGGTGGTCCCCCTCAAGGTATGGCTAATAGCCCTACTAAGTGTCAGCTGTATGTAGGCAAAGCCCTACAGCCTGTATGTGATCAATTCCAAAAATTGAGAATAGTACATTTTATGGATGATATATTGCTTTCTGCTAAAGATTGTAGGACCCTAGAAAATGCCGATGCAAAAGTGATAAAGGTGCTTGAAAATAATTGTTTAGCACCAGAAAAGCTTCAAATGGGCATAAAGGGAGAATATTTAGGAACAAAGATTACTCCTCATAATATTTCCCCTCAGAAAATTGAATTACAAAAAGATCATTTAAAAACATTAAATGATTTTCAAAAGTTACTGGGAAGTATAAATTGGATTCGACCCTATATTCACATGCATAATGCAGATTTACAACCACTCTATGAGATCCTGAAAGGGGATTCTCAGCTTACTTCACCCCGTACTTTAACCGAGGAAGCACAATTATCCTTAAGGAAAGTCGAGGAAGATCTGGAAAAAGCAATGCTAAAAAGGTATAAGGAAAAGGAGGATCTTTTTTTGTATATACTGAGAACTTTTCGTCAGCCTACAGGAGTGCTATGGCAACAGGGACCACTTGTGTGGATTTATCCTAATTTCTCCTAATATGACCCTTGAATTCTATCCTTCTGCTGTTGCACAGCTTGCTATGTGAGGTGTTAAATCTTGTATTCAGCATTTTGGTATTTGACCGAAGAAGATTATTATACCATATACTGGAACTCAGGTAGAAACATTGTGT
Organism: Rattus norvegicus; assembly: GCF_021556685.1. Taxonomy (NCBI): domain Eukaryota; kingdom Metazoa; phylum Chordata; class Mammalia; order Rodentia; family Muridae; genus Rattus; species Rattus norvegicus. Next base: position 9,833,308 of record NC_141555.1, read on the forward strand.
GCCTTAATAGATGATTGGGTCATATTATGCTGTAGTTTTGATGGAGAGTTTGACAATCATTATCCTAAGGATCCTTTGTTACAATTTTTTACTGAACATCCAGTGATGTTTCCCAAGGCCACTGGCTCAGAGCCTTTGTCTGGAGCATTAGGTATTTATACAGATGGCTCCAAAACAGGTGTAGGTGCCTATATGGTTAATTCTCAAGAACCAGTATTAATTCAGTACAGTCCAGGCACCCCCCAAATTACAGAATGTAAAATTGTGTTGGAAGTTTTTAAAAGACTTCATGATTCTTTTAATTTGACTTCTGATTCTGCTTATGTAGTTAATGCTGTGCACTCACTTGAAATTATAGGGCCAATTAGGTCAACTAGTACTGTATGTCAAATTCTTTTAGAATTACAAAAATTGATTTGGGCCAGAAAAAATAAGTTTTTCATACAACATGTTAGAGCTGGTCTCATGGCCAGTAATAACACTCTGGTGGATGCTAGTACTCGTAAAGAATTTATTTTTCATGCAGCTCTAGTCGATCTTGCTAGAGAATTTCATCAAATTTTCATGTCCCTGTTTTCACTCTTCAACAAAAATTTAAAAATTCTAGAGCTGCAGCTCGTGATGTGGTGTTACGTTGCCAGAATTGTGTTCAGTTTCACGAATTAACCCTCAGGTTTGATTCCACTAAAACTCTGGCAGATGGATATCATACACATATCCTAGTTTGGAAATTTAAAATATGCACATGTTTCTGTTGATACCTGTTCCGGCATTATACATACCACTCTGATGAGTGGTGAAAAGGCTCATAATGCCATTATTCATTGCTTGGAGGCATGGGCTGCCTGGGGAAAGCCAGACAGTCTCAAGACAGACAACTGGCCTGTGTACACTGCAAAGTCTTTTCAGGCATTTTGCCGAACAATGCAGGTCAAACATACTGCAGGATTGCCATACAATCCCCAAGGCCAAGGGATTTTGGAAAGAAAACATCGTACTTTAAACGAGCTCTTACAAAAACAAAAAGGGGGAATTGCCTATGGCAGAACACCAAGAGAACAGTTGTTTTAGCTCTTTTTACTGTAAATTTTTTAATTTTGGATGCTCATGGCAGATCTGCTGCAGATCGCCATGCTGCTACTAAACCTATGACTAATGCAGACATAAAGTGGAAGGATGTCATAACTGGTGAATGGTGTGGCCCAGATCCCGTAATTTCAAAATCTAGGGGAGCTGTTTGTGTTTTTCGACAGAATCAAGACAATCCAATCTGGGTACCTGAACGTTTGACTCACAAACTGCCTCCTGCTATTCATGAAGATGAGACTACGAACAGAACTACTACTACTACTACTACTACTACTACTACTACTACTACTACTACTGCTGGAAATGATGATCCAGGTTGATTCACTCACGCTGTGGCCTATTGCCAGATACTGGGTAGTACTTATGCCGGTTCATAGCAATTCTACTGTCCTGCCAACCTTTTTCTCCACATCCTGTGTATGTGATGTTCCTTGTATAGTGCCTAATGGAGAATCGCCACAACGATATACTGCCACTAATCTTTCATTGTTACATACATTATATTTCACTCTTAAGGACTGCCCCAGCCTTGTATATGGCTGCGAAGGACTACATTGGCTAATTGGTTAGATCCTGTAAGCAATAGTACCATGGGTACTGGAACCATCCGGGCTGCTCTGAGTAAAATTACCCAAGGAGACTCTTCAGGCAGTGGAGATAGGTCAATCAATAATTCTGCTAAATTGAACATTACAACCTTGACTATGAGGCATAATGGTAGTTTTCCATCACTGCCGGGCAAGGGATTCACACAGTGATTAACTCTACCTGTCGTAGAGTCCTATCTACTTGACCGCAATATCAAGCCTTGCCACCTAAATTTTCTCCTTGTCAAAGTCCATTCTATAGATCAAAACAATTCCTACCGGGATTTGAATTTGCCCTCCACTTGGAAATGTCCAATATGATGGGGAGAAAAATAAGACTGGCAAACATAATTTTTGGCCCAGGTATCAATGGGTATTATCAAATAAGCAGGGAGCATACACATCTCTAACTCCTTTTGCTCGATTGTTAAGTGAAGGTTTTGCATTGTATAATATTTCAGCCACTAGAACCAATAACAAAACAAGTTTAGTAGATTTGAAGTTTAGTAGCCTATTAGCAAATGATACTGCCGTTGGCACTTCAGTATGTGTTAGACTACCTTTCTTCTTTCTGATAAGCACTAATACAAGTGATAATGCTTTAAATTGCAGTAACTCTGATGTAGTTTGTTATTTAGCTGAACGCTGGGAAGGCACCAATGCTACCGCAGTGATAGTTAAGATTCCTTCCATTGTGCCTCTCCCTGTAGTAGCAAATCCAGATAATTTTCCCATACTTCATTTACTAAGAACCTAAAGGGATTTTGGTATTATGCTATAATTTCAGCCATTGTACTATCAGCTGCTGCAGCAACAACAGCCGTGATTGCTATGACTAATCAAATACAGACGACTGAGACTATCAATCATATTGTGGAAAGAACCGCAGTGGCATTAGAGATACAAGAAGAATTTAATGCCCACTTGGGATCTGGCTTTCTATTAGCTAACCAAAGAATAAATGCTTCAGGAACAAATTGAGGCATTGTATCCTATGACACAGTTTTCCTGTGTTTCCTCTCTTAGAGGCTTGTGCTTTACTCCATTGCAAGCTACCCTCTCTCAGTATTCTCAACAGAGCAAAGAAATCTCGAATTATCTGAAAGGAAACTGGTCCATGAAAGCGGAGCAATTATCGAGACAGTTGCTGATGCAGATTGCTGTCCTGAACAACACTAGAATGGAACCCATCATGTTTGGAGATTTCACCTCGTGGATTACCAATGCTTTCTCATTTTTCAAGGAATGGGCTGGCATGTTTGCCTAGGGGGCAATTGTCCTCTTGGGATGTGGAGTATGTCTATGGGTTTTTTGCCATTTACAATGAGAGCATGCCAGACAGAAAGCGATTGTTTACCAGGCTAAGGCTGCCATTGAAAGCGGTGCTTCTCCCAGTGTATGGCTGACCTCTCTGAAAGATTGAGAGTTCGCCCTAGATTGCATTTTGTCTCTGTCATGTGAAGTCATTGTATCCAGAGACGGGCAACTTTCCTCAGGCTCAGATCAACCTAAGACAGGAGCCCGGTGGCAATAGGGTCATTCCACTGAAGGATAAGGCAGAGTTTTAGAGAGGAACGACCTAACACAGGAGCAATGACATGTATTGACGTGACACCCAGATCTAGACCAGTCATAGACAGAGGTGGCTGCGACCCGTTTGAACATTCAGGCTGGCCCAATGCCCCTGAGCTCAGTTTCTCCCCTAATATTAAACACACACGTATAGCCCAGAACGGTGCGTTGTACCTCAGTCATCTCTAGCCATTGGGGTGCAGTCCTAACTGAAAGAGTGGTTCGCCATGGCCAAGCTAGGCACTCTGTGAGGCATGTCTGATCTCTCTCAGACCACTACCTCTACATGATGGACTCATATTTAATAAAACAAAAAAGAGGGAGATGTTGGGAACAACTATACATGGCAATGACATCTAGTGGTCATTTTTGGTATTACCACCATTAAGCTGTGTGTTTTGCTTTCTTCTGGCATTTTACTAGGCCACAGATGATAAGCATGTTAATAAGATATCTCTCCCTCCACGAATTCCCAGAGGACAAATTTACATGCACTGTCTGTTTGGTAATTAAGGCGAGTGCCTTTGTTCTCCGGGGTCCTGGCATCATCAATGAGGTGTTCCTGCAATAAAGGCTGTTAGAGAAGGATCCAATGGTGTCGCGTCTTCCTTGCTGGTCGAGGTGGGCGCTTCAAGGAAGGGAACCATACTTGTCGAATAAAAAATAATACTAAGATGAACTTTCAATTCTGAACAACTATGTTTCAAATGCAAGGACACCTAAATTCATAAAAGAAACATAACTATAGCTCAAAGCAAATATTACACCACACACAATAAATTGTTGGAGACTTCAATTCTGCACTCTCATCATCAGACAATTTATGGAAACTGTAACTAAACTGATATGGTTAAAATAACAAGTTATTTTAATAACTTAAAAAATACAAATGGATTAAACAGGTATTTAGGTAAAATTTCATCCTAAATCAGAAGAATATACCTTTTGCTATGCACCTCATTGTAACTTCTCCCAATTTGACCATATACTTATTCACAGGCCTCAACTGATACAAGAATATTGAAGAAATCCTATGCATCCTAACAGATCACCATGGAATAGGGCTGCTCTTCTATATTTCATTATTTTTTGTATTTGTTTAAATTATCGATAATTTATTTATGTGGTATATTTGAAACATCATCTTTCGTGATAGTTTTTCACTATGCAATAAAGACTGGGTTAACTAAGTGGTAGTTCTTCCATTTTTGCTTCTACAGTAGCAAGAGTGAGTTCTCCATTCCAATCTTGGTTTATATACTACATTTTGAGTTAACTCTTTGTGCATACCTTGCATTTAAAGTTTTCCTCTTTGTTTGAATATAATTTGTATTATTTAACCTTACAAATTTGTAATTTTATAATGAAATTTTTAGTTTCATAATTACTCATTAAATTTTGATCTCATTTTGCTTATATTTTTTCTTCATTTTAAATGCATTTTTTCTTTTCTTTGTGAATACTTTTCCCTCTTTATGAATGTTCGTGCCTTTATGGGATTTTGCTATTATTTATCAATGGAAAAATGCAATTTATTCACAGCAGCAGCCGTATTTGAAGGAGAATACAAGAGTTAATTAGTTATTTCAATAGAATGGATTACTTATTAAAAATAAGAATCACTAAAACAAAGAAGAGTGATGAATTTCATACTACGCTTCCACAATGATCCCAGCATGCAATAATGCCAGGTAGTGTGCTGTGCACATGTAATGGTAGAAAATAATTTATAGAAGAATAAAACCACATACCACAGAAAATTTAAAGAATCTCTTTCCCCCTAAACACAGATACATAAGGGGATTATAGGGTGGTCAATACAATTAATTGAAGGAGAAGTAAACAATTATGTTGCTACAAGCAAGAGATGACAAGGAAGAATTTCAAACCATGGTCAACTATATAATTGTGAACATTTGCTCCCAAAATTGTGGGTTGTTCCCCAGGACAATAATACCTGGACTGAACCCACCTTTTATCTATACAAACTGGGGAGCCATGACCCTAATGGGAATGATGAAGACAAAAAATAAAAACAATAACAAAAGTTTATATTACTAGAAGAAAAACATTAACGCTAACTACCACAAACTACTTTACGTTCTAACGAGAAAAGGCACCAAAACTAAAGTCACATTTGAGGCCCCTGTGTGAAGACAAAAGTTAGTGGGCCATGGTCTTACTCCTTTCCATGTTTTTCAAGTACTTTACAGAAACAGGAATCTCACACTGCTTTTCCATGATTTATTAAATGTTTTTATAGCCCTCATGTATTAAAATACCATTTGAAAGTATTGATAGCTGCTCTCTAGGTTTTTTCCAAGTTAACAAACTTCTTGGGCTAAAGTTCCAAATGTATATAGGCCCAACTCTGAGCTGTAAATCTATGACAAGGCAATAATAACAGATATTTTGAGGTCCCAAGCACTATAGTACTATACTACTGAGTACAGGGATCCAAATAATTCAAATAGCTCAAGAGAGTAGGAAGATACATCCAAAAAAGGGTTAGAAAAGTGTAGAAGAATCAACTCCTTCGTCGTTTTTGCCAGCATTTACAGTTCTGCAGTAAGTTCTAAGAGGCAGTATTCAATTAGCAATGGGAAGAAAGAATTCAGTACAAGACAGGGAGATAAACTAGCATGGAGGTCTTATATAAGAGAAATACTGAGAAATGAAAGTGTCGTGTAAAATTAAAAGTTTTTTTGGGTCCTGCTAAGACTGAACCCCCAGTGAACTAGACTATGGGGGGAGGGCGGCAATGTAGGGAGGGTTGGGAGGGGAACACCCATAAGGAAGGGGAGAGGGGAGGGGGATTTGCCCGGAAACCGGGAAAGGGAATAACACTTGAAATGTATATAAGAAATACTCAAGTTAATAAAAAAAAAAAAGTTTTTTTTTCATTATTTTCTCATTCCAATCAAAACAGACATCCATGAATAATTGTACTCTAAGGCTTCCATAAAACAGGTTAAACAAAAATTAACATAAACTTCTAAAAGTTTGAAAAGGAAACAAAAAAAAAAAAAAACTTGCGTATGTTTCAGAGCAGGATCACAGGGAAATGAGATGAATCTGGTCAAGATGAAACCTACAGTGGCAAAAAGGATCTAGAATTAAGAACTGCATGAGAAAGGGAGTGGAGTAGTGACAGGAACATGGCCAGGCCTGACAGATAAGGCTGGGCCCTTTACAGGGGCACAGAGTGAGGTAAGAAAATATTTCAAATAAAGCATCACCTTTCCTTTCTTCCACCTCAAGTATCCCATCCCCGAAAAAAAACCATTTTGATAATAATACAGAAGAGTTATGATATGTCACTCACTTCCCATTTGCTTTTAACCCTCTCTCCAAAGTCAGGAAATATGAACAATTCCAATATCCAAGAAGAAAAATTCATCGACAGGTATATGGATGTCCTGAGGACCAAGTTACAAACTGAAATATGTGAGGGCAGGGAAGGTGGAGTCTGTCTCATACCACAGAGAAGAAATGTGACTGCCCAAGTTAAGAAGGGATAAGGCAACCATAACAGGTATACTAGTTATGATAACATTAAACTTATTTACATTAATCTTAACTATACTTAGTTCAAATCACTTTCTAGCTCAATCTTCATTTTGAATGATGCTTATCTATCCTGCACTGTGTCTGTACCATCTTCTCTTCCTAGTATTGGCTTTCATCATGGGGATAATAGATGATTGTAGCTGCATAGGTGATGTTTTTATTTCAAATATCACTCCCTTTACGTACTACATGTGTAGTAACATTTAATGAGTTTCATTTGGAGAAGGTATGAATGATTGATCTAAAATTTATGGTTTAAAACTCTATTGAGATTATTTAGAAAATATAAGGTGTCCATTCTCTGTAAATAATTGCTTCTCGCATATGATAAAGAAACAATAATATTTTATTCTAGTCAAAATAATTCTCTATAATTTTAATATCTAAAGATACAGAAGAACATTAAGATAATGTGGAATATTAGATCAGCTGAACTGCATGTTCATGTATTTAAGAATAACCAAAATCATTGAGTCGTTTCTGGAACATAATATAGAAAGACAAAACAAAGCATTGAACAAATCGTCGCAGAAGAACAGGGTCATTTTGTTAAATGTAGCTTACATTTAGATCCACTGTTTTCTTTTATTTAGTAAAAATTCAATTTAAATACTCTTTGTCAGTATTTTTCATCCTGTCATTGACTCTATTTTCAAAGCTCTATCCCATAACTAGAATGATTATTAAATTTAACACCAAGAATTTGGCGTTTGTCAATCACTTTCTACATTTCCTTATTTGTGGTTTATCCTGTTCTCAATGGCCATGTTGTGATGAAGTGATGAAGAATTTCTGGCTCATTTGATGAAAATTTTCTGAAAGCATATATTATTCATGGTTGTAAAATGCTGTGCATATGTTTAATATTACTGGATATTATACTTAAATATCATCTGGATAAGGAATTCTTGCATGAATATCATAACACGCTAAAATACTAAAGAGAAAACTTAGAAGAGCTAGATATTTATTAAATATTTTTACATTTGTAACTTTACAAAATATGAGCAAATCACTTCTTTCTGTGAAATTAACATTCATGAGCTACTACATTCGAATCAAACTCCTGTGTCAGCTCCCATAAATTTGGATTAAATGCTAATTGCAATCCAAAATGTTTGCAGTAAGTAAATGGGAAAATTATTTGTCCACATGTAGTAAACAAGCATCTAATGTAAGCATATGTTTGCTCTTAATGAAATAAAAACTACCAGATATAATGTGAAAAATACATCTATTAAAGTAATTTTTTTGCTATATAACAGCTATTAATACATGGTCTGAGTAATGGCTTAAATCACCAAATCTTGAACAGTAAATAGGAATTCCTAGTGAGTTAGAAGTTCTCAAGCACCTTCAAGTAAATCGATCTAAAATATTTTCCTTTAAAATTCTCCTAAATACACTTATCGTGAAATATTCCACATCACAGTAAATAACTCCAACATATTTTCATTTGCTCAAAACAAGACATTGTCTTTCTTTCTTCCGGACCTCCCCATAATCAGTCTACTACCACACACATATGAATCTTTTTCTTTATCACTGACACTATTTCCTGATTGTCTTCAAAACATCCTTCAAATCATTCTTTGTATCTTTTCATAATATATAAGTAACCAGAGTCCCTTAGCATGTACATAGAGAGTTAATCAAAGTTATTTAGAACTATTCAATGATTTCTTAGACATTTTCAATAAATAAACATTTAAATCTCTCATATTGTTTCTGTAAACCCATATGTAATATCTAAGCTTCAGCTTTATTTGGTCCTCTCTTCCATCACTTAATCTACACAAACTCCTTTCACATTTACTTGTTTGTATATGTCAAGCTCTTTTCCTTCTATTGACCTTATATTTATAGTAATATTGCCCGAAATATAGTTCAATTATATTTCATCTAATTTAACTTAGCTGTCACTTCCTTAGGAAAATCTCCATGACCTTATTTCTAAGATAGATTCTTCAGATATTTGCATACAATCAACTCCAACACACTGATTTATGCATTCATTTCTTTCTTTTTTCTTCTATCATATTGCAATTTTTATAAGAGAAAGCTCAAAATACTTTTCATTCATTCCTAATGTATACCACTATTATGGAGCCTGGTACATTAATGGAGACTTATTATTAATTACATGATTCAGTAAGCTGTAAAAATAATCTTTATACTATTCTTCGTTTTAATAAATATGCATTCCATGCATTGGTTAAACCATCATGAAGTATTTATATGAGTTCTTCAATATATTACAATTCAATGACCTAGACGACATTGCCTAAACATTTTTATTTGTCAACGATAGTCTATTTCATATTCAACAGCAATGCTTTATTGCCTGAGTAATTATCTCATTTAGGAATACATTTGACATGAAGGAAAATGATACCTAATTTTAATTGATGGCGTCCATGTAAAAATGTCGGTGACAATCATTTGTGGTCCCATCTCCAAAAATACAAAGAGATGATCATTCCTAGGAGCTTACTGGTCACAGAGTCAAATTTCATTTGTGAGCTGTTACAGTGAAAGATTAAAAATCAAGAGGACCCAGAGCTGTGTTTACAGAGCTGAACCACTACCTCATCTCTCTATCCCCAGATCCCACCAGGAAATGGCTGGACTTCCAGGAGTGCTTACACACTCAAGATCACAGGAGAGTCTATCACTTTTCAGGGGGAACTGCCTGGAGCCCTCAGAAACCAGGAAGAGTGTGGCAGTCTGTTACAGGATACTTCTGGTTTCTACCTATTCCTTGTCGCTGAACCTGATCCATAGCTCTTGGTACACAAGATCCTTAAGGAGAGAGCTAGTGTCCCTGGAGTCCTGACACATAGGCTTTCGGGAGGATCAATCCATTGTCAGAGACAGTAAAACCAGATAACCCCAGAGATAACGAGATGGCGAGAGGGAAGTATAATAGCCTAAGCAATATAAACCAAGGTTACATGACATCATCAGAACCCAGTTCTCACACCAACACAAGGCTAGGATACCCTCAACACAGCAGAAAAGAAAAAGAAATGTTTGTACTACAATTCACTTAACATGATGATGTTAAAGGATTTTAAGAAGGACATAAATAATTCCATCGAAGAAATACAGGACTACAGATGTAAAGAGATAGAAGCCCTTATAGAGGAAACACAAATATCCCTTAAACAATTACTGGAGACTTTAAGGAGACCATAGGAAAATGGATGAAACTAGCAAATATCATCCTGATGGAAGTAACAAAAACACAAATAAACACACATAGAATGTACTCACTTGTAAGTGCAAATTAGCCTAAGAGCTCAGACTATCCACAAAAAACTCATAAACACTCTGGAGCTCAACAAGAAAGTACAAAGAGGGTCTGCTTCAATCCCAATTAGAAGGGGGAAGAAAATTATCATGGGAGGCACATGGAGGAAGGACCCTGTGTGGGAGAGGGGAGTTAAATGGAAAAACAGGAGAGCAGGATAAGATGTGGGAAGAGACAGGAGAGAAGCACAAAGGACCAGGAGAATGAGTATAGAAAGAAGGAACATTGGAGGGTGGGGGTAACCTCTAGAATGACCCAGATACTAAGTATCCAACAGGTTCCCTGGACTCAACAGTGATGACATTAGCGAACATTAACAACAACAGTAAAATTGAACCTGAAGACACCACTTTCAGTAGATAGACATGACCACAGTGTAAGAATGGCACCACTCACCCATCTCTTATTAAATCAGAGTTATCCCTGTCTAGTTGAAATGCAGGGGTAAATATGGACCAGTGGCTGTAAGAAAGGCCATCCAGAGATCTACAGACACCAAAATGGACACTGTTGGTGATGCTGAGATGTGCTTGCAAACAGGAGTCTGGTATGGCTGTCATCTGAGAGACTCTGCCAGCACCTTACTGATACAGATGCACATATTCACAGCCAACCATTGAAATGAGCCTACAGATCCCAATGGAAGATGTAAGGGAAGGGATGATGGAGCTGAAGGATACTATAATTAACAACAATATCAATTAACCAGACTCCTCAGGGCTCACATTGACCTAACCACCAACCATAGATTATACATGGTCTGGTACCCTACCTATGTAGCAGAAGACTGCCTCATCTCACATCAGTTGAAGGGGAAGCACTTGGACCTTTGGATGCTTGTTGTCCCAGAGAAGAGTGATTCTAGAGGGGTGAAGAAAGAATGAATGGGGATTGCAGAGTCATCCTCTTAGAGACAAAGAGGAGGAATATGTGGAGGTGGGGTTTATAGAAAGGGGGTAATATTTGAAATATAAACAAATACAATGGTTAATAATACTTCTAATAAAGTAGTGGTATCTTCCATACACTACTTTACTGCACAGATAACTTGGAACATTTATTGTTACCTAGATGCATATTTCTTCCTACAGTACCTGATATCTTGTTCCTCTGAGGAGTGTAGCCTTAGATCTTCCTCCTCATTCAAAGATCGCATAACACTTAACTCCTTTCTCCAAGCAAAGGTGATTATATATATATATATGTCTGTAAATGACAGGAGGCATTAGTAAAATCTAATTGGGGGTCATCAAAACAATTATTTACAATCAAAGCTTGTAACACAAACAGTGTGTTCAATATACTTACCAGTATTGAAAGCATCCCAGGACTTCTGGCCAGGCAACTTCATATGATTTCCAGAGACATTTAGAATTTCAATATATGTGACTAGAGAAAATACTTTCCATTGTTTATCATACTCAAGATTTAAAAAGTATAATCACAGAATGATTAACCCACTGGCATAGTATATATGTCATATGTATGTAGCATGTATATAGTATGTATGTGTGTAATATATGTGTATATATGTATTATGTATATATGTATGTATTTACACCCATGTGCAGTGACACACGAAGATCAGAAGAGGGCATCAGACTCCCTAGAGTTGGGGACCAACTGATACAGTTGCTGGGAACTGAACCAGGGTCCTCTGAGAGGAATGCAAACCATCTTAACTGACATTATTTCAGTTTCCCATCATTTGTGAAACATCTACCATCCATTGTGTCTTGTATTATGCAGTGTTCTTTTCTTAGTGCAATGTTGTCCCTTCACTCAGACTGTGTTTTGACTGTCTGTTGAACATGTAAGAGCGGCATGGCAGAACGATAGCATGGGGGGCGATGCTCAGATGGAAAGTAGGACATTGCACAAAATGCCTCTGTCACTGTCTCTGCTGGCCTGCACTCTGCAGCAGGTGCCTCCTTCGAAGCCAACAGCTTTCGGGTTTTCCTGAGCTGACAGCACTTTCAGCCTCCTCTAGGTCTACCTCTGACATCCACAGGGGATCATCCTCAGGGATCCCTGAAGGGAAATCCCTGATAAAATTCTCCAGTGCTTACTAGATCCTCAGGCTAAAGCCCAAACTCCTGGTTGGGAAATAAAACCAGCTCCCAGTCAACCACAGCCTGACATCGGGTCCCATCCATTCTGCCTGACATCCAGCCCACTAATGCTTCTCTTCTGATAGGGTCGATGATCATATTTGATTAGGGGCCCAGCACATTCCAGTGTGGCCTTCATTATAACCACTTACATCTGCAATGACTCTACTTCCAATAGATATCACAGCCTTAGCAGCAAGGATTTAGGATGAATAGAGAGGCTGGTGCATAAACCCGACATTCACCGTGTCTGGGATACAGACTTAATTTATTAAATGATTAAAAAAATGTATAAAAAATTAGAGAAGTTCACACCCAAAGAATGTATTAGCACTGTCATGTCTATAATTCCTTTACATGCTCTATAAGCACCTACTTCCTCTAGGGACTCAGATAAGCCAGCATTCATTCCCTGTTTCCACTCTATATAAGGCACACGTAATCCGTCGAAAACTGCTAAGCTGAGACTTTAGGAAACCTCTTGGAGACATCAGTTCAGGAAGCCAGATGCACTGGCCAAGACCTTCGAGATGGGGCTTCACAGAGATGGCAGATTTGGAAAGACGACAACGTTGAAGACATGCCTTTCTTGCTAAGGAATTGGAGACCTGCCCTTCAGAGAAGATAGTTTCAAAGAATGAAGTCTTCCAGCACCTCTCCTTGGAACAGTGCTTGTTGCTATGGGGGTGGGGTGGCATCTGCATTTCAACCTCATACACTGGAGAGTCTACGGGTCCAGAACTTCATGAGTCGGCTCAGTATTCGATGACTTAGGTGGAGAACCACTTTGTTCCTCAATTTAACTAGCCCAAGGAAGGATATTCTGCTCTGTCTCCCTGCCTTGGAAATACACCTACATCGCTGTTTTTCTTGCCCAAGGCTTCCTATGGTCCTCACCTGTTTGCTTCTGAGAAAGCTGAGGTATGTTGTCATACCTCATTTTGTGTGAGCTTTCCTTAAGAGCTCTAAACACCCAACCTGTCCTGTACACTCCATCTCTATTGTTCTATTTATCTTGATGTTTTTTTCTTCAACAAAACATGAGCAGGAACTGGATTTTTCAAATGGCTAATGCTTGCAGTCTTCTAAAGTTGAGGCCCATGTGAATGAAATGAATTGTGGGCAGTACCTCACACAGACAGATCTTTATGCCTATTTTCTTGGCTTTCGATGATGTTTAAAATGTGGGGTTTGGGGGAAGGAAATTACAAAATGGTAGGAAAAATGATCCATTGTGTATCTCTGTTAAGGTTTGTTTTATTCAAAGTGACAAACGCTCCTCCCATGACTCCATATTTAAGGAGGTAAAGAGGTGAGCTAGGTCCATAAAACGATGGCCTTAGGAACCAGGGCTGGTGGTGGTCTTCCCCAGTTTGTCCTTCCAAAATGACTTGCCACCAACCGGTTATAGCTGCGGTTCACAACTTGTTTGTGGGACATGATCCCTTTGACAAACTTCAGTCTCCAAAATGATTACCTACTAAGATTCATAACAGTAGCAAAATTACAACTATGAAGTAGCAACAAGAATAATTTTGACATCAATTGTCGTAAAAACATAGTGACTGTCTTAATGGGTGGCAGCACTAGGAAGGTAGATCACTGACTAATAGTCCAAGAAAGAGTGCCTAGCTATGGGCCAAATAAAGAAAATACAGGATCTCCAGCATGACAGTAACATAAAAAAATGCAAACTGGGGAGAGAGTTTTGTGGGAAGAAGTGCCTGCTGTGTAATTGCCAGCACCTGCATGACAGCCCATAACCCATGATTGGAGGGGTAATGAAAGGACACATGGAGGGTTCAATGGCTCCAGCCACATATATAGCAGAGGATGTCATTGTCTGGCATCAATAGTAAGAGAATACCTTGGTCCTGTGAAGGCTGCTTTCCCCAGTGTGGGGGAATGCCAGGGTGTTGAGGTGGGAGTGGGTGGGAGGAAGAACATCCTCATAGAAGAGAGGGGAGAGGGAAATGGGAATGGGTAATACCAGGAAAGGGGATAACATGTGTGGGATGTCTATGATAGCCAGGATGAGTGAATTTTGGGTTCAGTAAGATACTTTGTCTCAAAAACTAAAGAAGAGGTAGATGAATGAACAGATGTGCAGGTTTTCCCTCTGTTCTCCTCATGCACATACACAGAAATATGTACACACACACACATACACACAAACACACACAGCTGCATTAGGACAAATACTCAAAGAATTTGAATTTAGGATTTAGGTTGTCTTTTGGGTGTCTGATCACACCTTTCCTTCCATAAATCTCACTTGGAAAAATATATTGAATTCATGCACGTCAGATACATTTCCCATTAACTTGAGACCATTATTCTCCCAAAGCTATAGGTTTTGATTCATGTTAGAAGTCATAAACCCAAGACACAGCTACACCTGAAAGGAAGAGCTAGATATTTGAGCTAAGAATTTCCATTACAGGGCCAAGTTCTATGATGTCACGGAATGCAGAAGGTGATCCATAGAACTGCGATGTTCTCGGCGCCTCGCAGTGTCCCTGACTCCCAACGAGGGCTGCTGAGAATAAGCATACAAAAATAGACTCTATGATAGCTAAATGTGATACTCTCCTGATTGTATTTATCAATTACATGAAGTTTGTTTCTCACAAAGAGAATAGATCATGAAGAGTCTATGCTGACCATGGTCACACCAGGTCCGTTTGAGGGTCCATGCCCCCTCAAGGCTCTGTGGATGGAGCCAAGAGAACCCTAAAGGGTTCAGTGAAGCACGGACTCTAATTCACATGGCCCTGATGTGAAGAGGGAACATATTGATTCTTCTCGTTGTTGCTATGAGAAAATACAAAGCAAAAACTTAACGAAGACAGGAGTGCTTGTTGACAGAAGAATGATATGGATGTCTCCTGAGAGGCTCGGCCAGAGCCTTACTGATACAGATGAGGATGCTTACAGCTAACCATTAGACTGAGCACCCGGAGCCCAATGGAAGAGGAGTTAAAGAATGGACTGGAGGATCTGAAGGAGATTGCTTCCTCTTAGGAAGAGCAACAATATCAACCAACCAGACACCCCGCCCCCGGAGCTCCCAGAGACTAAACCACCAACTGAAGACTACACATGGATGGTCCCACAGCTCCTGCAACATATATAGCAGAGGATTGCATTGTCTGTCATCAATAGGAGGAGAAGCCCTTGGTCCTCTGAAGGCTCATTACCCCAATGTGGGGGAATGACAGGTGTTGAGATGGGAGTGGGTGGGAAGAAAAGCATCATCACTGAAGCAGTGGGAGATAAAATGGGAGAGAGGGGATCCAGGAAAGGGGATAACATTTGACATTTAAATACATAAAATTTCAATAAAAAAAGAGACACAAAGCGTTTATTTTGACCCATTGTTTGAGCTGGTACCATCCATCATGATGGGGAAAGCATACAAACTGGAGTGTGATGGTCACATTGCAGACATGGAGGGTGTTCAGCTTTCTTTCTTTCTTTGTTTCTTAGTTCCCTTGTTTTAAATTCCATATATAGTTGTATCCCTTGCTTTTATATATCTGTATAAAAGATACATATACAGAAGTCACAAGAAACTTAGGGAAGAAAAGCAGGTATAGCTGTCAATAAGACATGGGAGGCCACAGGGCTCAAGTAGGTTTCCCTCAAGACCACATGTGTACTCATCAAGACAAGATACAGGAGCAGGGTATAGGACTGAACAAGAGTAATCAATGCTTGTGAACCACCATGTTGGTGCCAAAGTCTGAACTAAGGTCTTCTGCAAGTGCAGTATCGGATCTCAACTACCAAGCCACCTCTCCAGTCAAACACAATCATTGTTTATACAACCCCCTAACACAGGACCACTTGATGTGTATAAACAAGCATACAAGATTTGTGGTGTAATTTATTAGTGTGAATGTTCAGTCAGTGTGATACAAACGCTCTTGTATTCAAAAATTTTGGCCTAGCTGTTTTCACTTGGAGGTTCTCTTCATTCTCAGCTTTGGTGTTTACATACATCTTCAAGAGAGGAACCGCCCTGACAGCCTACCCCGCCTCCCCCCCATTTGCAGCTATACCTGCCTTTCTTCACTAAGTTAAACGCCACCTCAGATTCTAATCTTTCAATTTGTTCAGTGTAGTAGACTCTCCAAAACCATAAAATGGAATACCAGATGCAGAGGGAAGAAGTTTTGCTGTTTGTTACTTTGTTTGCTTTTAGTTGCTTATCCCATGTCCACTGGTTTGAACTTGTGTCCCATTTAGTGTCAAGTACTTAATTCAGCCAATATTTTGAGAAGGGCGGTGGGTGGAGTGTGATAAAAGGACAATTTCTGGAGAGAACTCACTGGGATTTCGACGATAAATACAAAGTGTTTATTGACTTGATTTTTCAGTTAAACAGGACCCTGGAAGGCACTGACTCGAACTAAAACTTCACATCTGACAATTTGCTCAAAGGAAAAAAAAAGCCTAAAAGACAAAATTGTTCCAACAAAATAAGCCCTAAGTTGTAATGATTGACCCTTTATAAAGAGAAACATTAAACTTTTTTTTTAAAAAAGAGACAATTTTGTTGTTTTTGTTTAACAATTTTGTTTACTTATATAATGAATTTTAGTCATTTCCTTTCTGTATTTCCCTTGCCAATTCCCCTCTCTCATCCCCCTCCCTCATTCTCCCATCCTCTCCTTCAGTTCTCTCTTGCTTCCTCTCTCATCCTCCTCCGAAATCCCCTCGGTCAACCCCTTCTCTCACACCATTCCCTCTCCAATTGGCATCGATATTCTGAATAAGTCCCCCCTCCTATTTCATGTCTCCTTTCTGCGTGTAATCCCTAAGTTTAATTAATTACATGAGTACAGAGAAATTTGACAGAACAACTTATCTATGGGTACAGGAATGAAGAAGGTAGTGAAGCAGAAATTTCTGGTTTCTTTGGAGACTCAACTGTGTCATGGATGTTGTTCTGGAAACTGTATTAGGAGAGGATGTTTTGATGAGAACAAACACATGGTGTTTCTGGTAGCTGCCGTGGGAAAGAGCATGTGATGTTTAGAAAGGGTACGAATATAACTCTGGACAACAGTGGGCAAAACCATGGCATTGGCTTGCCTTGCCACTCTTTGCTGAAGCTTAATGGAGTTTGATGACACTGGTCTTCTTTGACCATGATGTGGCATTGGTTCACCTTTGCTTCTTCACTGACCATTGTTTGTCATGACTTTGTAGAGAGAAAAGCACCAGAGAACTTCTTGTTGTGTCATTGTGGTTGCTTCTTGCTGCCTCCTTGAACCCAGGCCAATTGGAAGAGCTCGGCAGTTTCTTCTGGGTTGAACTGTCCTTGGCAAGAAATCAATGAAAATAAAAAGGGAAATGAAATCAATAGCTTCAGGGGGAGGATGGCTTATCCATGGAAGGTACCTCCATTTGAACTCAGCAGTTGACCTTGTAGATATGTTCTGTAACAAAATGTTTTATAACCCCTCTCATCAAACCCTGTTCTAAACTAATCACCTAAGGAGGATGGAGCGGAAAGTAAGTTTTAAAAAAATAATTGGAGCAGAAAGAAATGCTTCTTGGAAATAAAGGAAAAAAGGAAGCATTTCTGCATCCTAGATGCTTTTCTTGCATCATCTGTGCAAAGATTATGAAATCTGTTATGTTCCAGGTACAATAATTTCCAGTGTTACAAATCATATAAATATCTGCTTATCATTCATAAAACACATTGGCACTAATCGTTTTGATGTGTTTTTCTAACTCACTCCTAATGTACAACTGAGGAACTGGAATTGTTCGCCTGTTCATTTATACATGAGGGAAGTGAGGTTTAAACTTCGAGCCAATTTCCCAATACTCTAAGATAATAAATAGCAGAGTAAGACAGCCGCAATTTCTCTGGCTTCATGGCATGGCCTCGTGAGAAATGCAAGTCAGGGTACCTTGGCAGGGAATCCCAAGGATCAGTACCTCGCAGCTGAAAGTTGTCTTGGATGCAAGAATGGGAGTAAGGTTCAAGTCAGCCGAGCCCCAGCTCAGGATTCCTGAAACAGAACACCAGAATATGTTAGAGAGCGTAGAGACTAAACTAAACATCTGGGAATCCTCAACAGATTGTACAGGTCCAGGGCTGAGGGTTCATAAGTATTTTGACCTTTGTGGGGGTGGAAAGGAAGACTTATTTATATCACCACCTCCTACTATGTGCTACTAGAGTGGAGGAAATGCCTTAAGTCCAAGGTTTTTGTTTTGTTCCTGTGTGTGTGTGTGTGTGTGTGTGTGTGTGTGTGTGTGTACATACATGCACGTGCAGCGTATAATGTTGGGTCCATTTTCTCTTCTACCTTATTCATTGAGGCAGCATTTCTCAGTTTAACCCAGAGTTCACCTATATGACTAGTCTTGACAGCTATCTTGCTCTGGGAATCTGCCTATCTCTATCTTCCTATACTGGGAATCTATGTGGGTCACAAAGCCTACCCATCATTTACCTGAGACCTGTGATCCATTTCCTCAACTGCTAAGGTTAACGTCTGGGTGTTGGACCCATCTCCTACAATTTTGTTTTCTTATTTTATTTTTCATCTTGGACATAATATCAGAACCAGGTTAAGGTATGACTGGCTCACTCAAACAATCACTGAAATCCCTACAAACAAATGTGTTCTAACAAGGAGGAGGATCCTAATGACTCTCTGTACTGTAAAGTCTTAAATTAACAGATGAGTTAAAGGATGGGTTTATCCTAGTGGGTGATTGTGGATGCTATTGTTCAGGTTGAGGGAGGCTGGCAAATGAGGGGCCACAGCTGTGTCACTTATAATAACAGATCCAAAGCTGAGTGTGTTAGTGCATACCTATATTCTCAATACTCGCGAAAATCACAAGTTCAAATCCAGCTTGGGCTACATAGTAAGTCCAAAGATAGCCTGGTCTACATTGTAAATCCAAGGAAAACCTGGGCTCCATAGAAAGTCCAAGGTCAACTTGGCCTATTTACATGACTCTTCTCCAAACAACAACAGTTTTTCTTTTTTTTTTTTCCTTTTTGGTTTCTGTCTCTCCTATTTCCTCTACACTGATACCAGTGCTGTAGTTTGGGGGTGTGGGGGAGAACTGTTGTCATGTCTGATGGTCCAGGATCTCCTAAGCAGCACGGCAAACCAAACAGTGCAGCAAAAAAGTCTGTTTCAATTGTTGAAGAAAATATGACACATGGGAAGTGCTGTCTGAAGAAATGGCTCTAAGATGGGACAATGCCTCAGAAGACTGGGCTTGGATCCTGTGCTAGTTTCCTCATGATAAAAACAATGATGTTCTCAACCAGAGTCTGTGTTGGGAATACAATGCTGTGCTTCCATTTCAACACTGCATAATAGCCATATGGCAACCCTGGAAATGTTGTCTGATATTAAACAGATCATCGGAGAGACAAGTTGAGTATAAACACTGTCATTAAAAAGGGTTTAAATGATGAATTTTTTTTTAAAATTTTGTCCGTGGTACCAGGGTCAGTGTTCTGCATAAACTCTTAAATCGCCAAAGAGAATGGATCTTATATTTTTCTATCTAGGTCTAACTGACACGATGAAATACCATTTTTTGCTTTAAAAAAGAAAACAATTGTTTCAATGTCCTTTTTTGTTGTTGTTAATTTCTTATTTTTAGTGTTTTGGGGTTCATTTTAACAATTATTTTTTCATTGAATTAAATATTTTCTTATTTTCTAGTGTAGATAAAAATTTAGGTTGCTGGTCTTTGTTTCTAATCTAAGAATTAGTGTTGTAAATAAAGTTACATCTTAGCACTGTCATAGTTGTGTCTCACACATTTTGATAGTATTTTTCCTATCTTCTTTTTTTTCCTTACTGTTACATAGTTTCATTATTTCTTGACATATGGATTACTTGTGAATGTGTAATTTAATGTTTCTGGACTGGGAGACTCCCGTTGTCTCCCATTGAAGACTTCTATTTTAGGTTTGTTGTATTGCAGAACACAACCCAAGGGGCTGGAGAGGCAGCTCAGTGGACAGAGTGCTCACTTGGCTCTCACACAGCTCTGGGCTCAACCTACAGTACCTCATCAGCCTGGTGAGGTGGTACATGCCCATAGTCACATTACCAGGAGGAGAACCAGGAGTTCAAAATCATCCTTGGGTGCATAGTGTGTTTGAGGCCAGCCTGGGCTACATGAAACCTGTATAAACAAATATGTCCCACAGGACATCTTTTCTTAAGCATTTGCCACACTTTGTTCTGTGGTTTCTGAGTGTCTGAAAAGTCCAGGGGTACTTGAAGGAAAAGAAAAACCTGGTGCTACTAGGGACTGTCAGTCAGAGACATTGGCTGGTGAAGCCATCTCATCCTAGCTGTTTTTCTGCCTGCTTCTGTTGCTGATGGGCTGATCCGTGTCCACACCTTTACCCATAATTGCCCAGCTTCGTTTTTAGCTGTACACTTTCTTGCTTCCTGCTGAGGCTGTGATGGAGTAGTGACACAAAGAATTGGGGTCTCCTTCCAGCCCACTGATTCTCTCAACAATAAGTTCTTTCCCTTTAGAAATAGTTTCTCTGTTGCCTACATTATCAGAAATAAATATAACACTCTTTTCTGTTTTATTTTGACACTGAGTTTCATTATGTAGGTAGGGCTGGCCTGAAACTCATTGTATAAACCAGGTAGGCATTGAACTCACAGAGATCAGCTTGTTTCTGAGTGCTGGGATTAAAGGGACATACTTGGCTCCCTCTTTTTTTAATTTGTTTTTTTAAATTTATCTCTATGTGGTGTGTGTGTGTGTGTGTGTGTGTGTGTGTGTGTGTGTGTGTGTGTGTGTGTG
Source organism: Rattus norvegicus (assembly GCF_021556685.1). NCBI lineage: Eukaryota > Metazoa > Chordata > Mammalia > Rodentia > Muridae > Rattus > Rattus norvegicus. The sequence continues at coordinate 9,854,379 of NC_141555.1, forward strand.
TTTTGACCAAAGGGTCCATAAGATCCTCTGAACCCTGATCCTCTGCAAGAGGAACCAGTGTTCCTAAGTAGTGAGCCATCTCCCCAGCCCCTTCTACCTGTTTTGGAAGTTTCTCATTGATGACGCTTGAATGCTGGCTTTAAAATCCTTGCTGACAATTCTGACAATGGTTTTCTCTTGGTGCCACCAACTTGAATACTCCAGGATATGTGACATGAAATTGACACCCAACACCAAGCAAAAGCATTTTAATGTGTGTACTACACTTACTGGGAGACTGTCAGTCACTCTCCATTTAATGGGTCACAGTAGACTACAGAAGAAAAAAGTCATAACCTACAAATCATCTCCTCTCAGCAGGAGACATAGCCTTTCTCAAAATCCATGAATCTATCTGTAAGCTTAGATTTTTTTCAAAACCTACTATACTTAGGGTCTTTAAACACTTCAACCACCCTTCTAGCCCACCATCCACAGGTAGCAGAGAGAGAAAGTTAAAAGGAAAAGCGAGAGAGTTGTGGACCTATTTAAGAGTAATTCTTTGGGGCAACTCCAATCTTCATTGTGCAGTCTGGTCCAATAGCAAACGCAAAACACGAATCAGTAGCAGTGCCTTGATCTTCAAGAGACTACAATGCTCTAACAAACCAACAAGAAGCAGCAGAAGCAGCCAGAAGCAGCCCGAATAGCACAGGTTCTTTTGTGCATTTCTCATTATGGAACGAAGATCAGCAAAGACCATCGAAGCCTTGCAAGGTGTAGCAATATAAAAATGTCCTCTCCCTCTCTGTGGGATTACATTTATGTTCTCCATAAACATCCTGTCCCCCTTCAAGCATGTGCTCCAGAGAAATATCACATAGCTTCTCATGTGTCTGCTTTAGCAAAACATCCTCTCCTAACATAGCTTCCGTAAAAGCATCTTGTGACACAAGTGACTTTTCAAAGAAACCAAAAATTTTCCACTTCATCTAGCCTTGTCTCACACTCGGCCATGAAATCACAAAACATATAATGGCCATCTTGCAAGGGTCCTAGCGCCCAGCTCCATCGGCCCCTGGAGCTTCCCCAATTGCGCTCTGTGAAACTCAGCCCCTTTCATGAACACAACCTTCAGTTATCCATGTAAACATTATGGTCTCTCCATCTTTGCTCTCAGCCAATAGCTGTCCAACTTCCAGCCAATTCAGCTGTGACCAGAAAACCATCATCAAGAAAGTCAATGAATTTGACTTGATTTTTTTTTATGACTGAATGGAGTGTTATCCCTGCATGGTTACACTGGTGTATGAGTCATCTGTAATAAAACCCACTACTATTAAGAGAAAAGTCACAGGATCTATGACAAATAGCAAATCACACGACAAGCATCTCAGTTAGCCAAGCTTTTTCTGCAGCTTTATTGAAGTATAATTTACATACTTAAAAAATCCATTTATTTTAATTGTGTACTTTAGTGATTTTAAAGCAAAATTTATAGTTTCCTTCCCTTCTTTAATACTAATTTACCACTAGTTCATATGATATCGAAGTCTATTAAAAACACAGAAGTGAAGTCAGGAGAAGGAACAGAGCGGGAAGCAGAAAGGTTCTTCATTTCCTAAGACAACAGATACATTGGAAGAATCTTCTGGATAAAACCACTTGGGAAACATTGGGTCGTCTCTTAGCATGCAGCCTCCAGACAAAGACTTTAAAATATTGGGGGTTGGGGATTTAGCTCAGTGGTAGAGGGCTTGCCTAGCAAGCAGGAGGCCCTGGGTTCGGTACCAGCTCTGGGGAAAAAAATGAAAGAAAGAAAAAAGATAAGAAAAAAAAGGATTAAGTAATAGGTCCTCCTACATCAAATCCGGACCTGACCTAGTGTGGTCAGCATCACTTTTGGCCACTTTCATGTTAATCCCATTCATCACTCTTACAAGTTGCCTAGCTACTCACATAGTAAGCAAACTAATTTTGGTTCATGGTTTCATAGGTTCCGGTCCATGGTCACATGAGCATGAAAGGATCGTGATAGAGCTCAACTGCTAACCTCACTGGCATCCAAGAAGCATCAACAGAATAAGAGACCAAGGACAAAAAAACACCCTCCAAGACATGTCCCAAATGACCAAGTCCCTTATTTTCCTATCTCCTAGTTTCCCACCACCTTCATACACATCCATCAACAGATGAACTCATTGACTACAGCCCACAGGGTCCAATCGCTTTTCATAGTTCCAACTTTGAACATTGTACTGGGACAATGTGTATCTTAAACCCATAGGGTAGGGCAAGAAGGTTGTGTCAGAGGTTCATATTTCACCTCACACTAGAAACAGCTGGGTAGATTTCTCAACTTCTCCTATTTCTTTCTGGCACTGAGCTACACCATGTCTGCATTGCAGCATTTTGTATGGGGTGATATACTGTCAGCAGTCAATTGTGAAGACGTCAACCACCTGGTGTTAGTTTGAATGTAAAATGGGACATCTATAATATAGACACACACGCATATACACAGACTCACAAAGAGAGGCAAAAAGGGAAGGAGTTGAGTCTTAGGAACCCTCAAGGAAGACAGAGTAGAAATATAAGATAGAGATGACAGCAAGAACCAGAACAAAGCAGTGACTTCTACACACGACAGGACCACTATCCCTAAGCCCTAGTTGATAGGAAATGGAGAGTCAGTTTTCTACAAAGATACAGCTGGTGATAAGCTGGTCAGGCTCCAGTGGCATGCCCAATGCCCATGAATTTATGGGCAGCTTAAATTATTTGAGTGGGTTATTACAGAGGGCAGAAAGATAGCGTGAAGTTGGGAGAAGGGATTAGGTGGTGATGGATCTGGGAGGAGTTAGGAAGAGAAGTGAGAAGTAAATTCTATCAATATATAATGTACAAAGTTCTCAAGGAACTATTAAAAGTAGTTTTTAAAATACCATATCTGTACTGAATACATACAAACCATTTTTCTTGTCATCTCCTAAATAACAGCCCCTCATGATTTCATTTCATTAAGTACCAAAGTAATGCAGAGATTATTTAAAATGCAGGAGGATCTGGGGAGACGGCAGAGTGGTAAAGCCAAGTGGGTGGTCACACATCAAACACCAGTGCTTGGTATGGGAACAGGAGGATGACTGGGACTTCTTGACAGTGATCCTCGCCTCTGGTTCAGCATGGGACCCTGTCACAAGGGAATACAGTAGGTAGTGAAGGAGCAGAGCATGCTCTTCCCTCCCCCAGCCTCTGAACTTACTTGTCTCTATGCACACACACACACAAACACACATATAAATATGACTAGAGTATACAAGAGGCTTGCATAGGTTATATGCAAATGCAGTATCATTTTATCCAAGGAACCTGTGGGCTTTTAGATCATTGAGAGTCCTGGGGTCCACTCTCAGAGGACAGGATATATCTCCTTATTGTGAAAACGAATCCTTTCTTGAGTGTGTGTCAGTGACTCCACACAGTTCCCCTCCTCTAGGTTCCTGTGTATCACAGAGAAAGATTTGGAAATACTGACAAAAATATAAACTAAAGGCTTTGTTGGGGTTCCTAGGCTTGTGTTAAAATCATATTTATCACGTTTTATTAAATGGAAGGGAAATCTTCAGCTCCCAGCAACAATAGACTCAATCATGTTGGCTTCTGTTTTATCCCATTATGAATAGAAATTAATTGAACATCAATAGGTCCCCATGCTTTGAACTAAATCAGGATGAAGGGATATGTTTAAGTACAGATAAGTAATGCCAATCAAGTAGAAAGAGGGGAGGTATGATGCCTTTGGCTTATGTGAGAATGATGGCTTGATTGGAAACTTGTTATGCAAATAACCGTAACCTCTGAGAAATGAAATGTAACAATAATGTAATGTACAAACGAAATGAAATGTACCAAATGGGATGGACACTCATTACTTGATTTCTTTTAAAAGAAAAAAAAACATACTTTAGGATTTTGAATAAGTGTGACCCTCAAAGGTTCAAATATTTAAATGTGTGTGGTTTTCAGTTGGTGGACTGTTTAGAAAGGATTGTGAGTTGTGTTTTTGTTAAAAGAGATGTGTCAATGGGAGGGGGGGACTTGAGATTTCAAAAGCAGAAGAGTCTTCTCTCTCTCTCCCTACCTCCCTCTCCTCTCCCTCTCCTCTCTCTCCCTCTCCTCTCCTCTCTCTCTCTCTCTCTCTCTCTCTCTCTCCTCTCCCTCTTTTTCTCTCTCCCTCTCCCTCTTCTCTCTCTCTCTCTCTCTCTCTCTCTCTCTCTCTCTCTCTCTCTCTCTCTATCTCTCTCTCTTTCATCTGGGGAGCAGTATGTGAGCTTTTAGGAACTACTCCAGCCATGCCTGCCTGCCTGCCAGCCTGCTGTATGGTTTCTACCACGATGTTCCATGGACTCACCCTCTGAAACTGTAAGACCACAATTAATGTTTCCTTTCATAAATTGGTTTGGTGATGGTGTCTCTTCACAGCAATAGAACAGTAACTAAGGCACACATCTTCCTGTTTATTTTTCTAATACTTCTGTATTTATTTCATTAAAATTAGCTGTTGTGCATGGTACAGTTTTATGAATAAGTTTCAAGTTTGAAGACAAATAGTGCCAAGCAGGGGTGGCAATACTAGGAGGTTTGGCCTTGTTGGAGTGGGTATGGACTTGTTGGAGTAGGTGTGTCACTGTGGGCATGGGCTTTAAGACCCAAACCCTAGCTGCCTGGAAGCCAGTCTTCTATCAGCCTTCAGAGGGAGATGTAGAACTCTTAGATCCTCCTGCACCATGCCTGCCTAGATGCTGCCATTCCTTCTGCCTTAATGATAATACACTGAACCTATGAACCTATAAGCCAGCCCCAACTAAATGTCCTTGTAAGACTTGCATTGGTCATGGTTTCTTTTCATAGTAGAAAAAACCCTAAGACATAGATACATATATACATATATACCAAGGTTTACACACATACACACACACACACACACACACACACACACACACACACACACCATTTACAGGGATTATAGATCTAACCAGGGTCCCTGCAGTTTCATTGGTCCATCTGATACACGTGTTCCTGGAACATGTCTCTCTCTGTTTCCTGTTCTAGGAAGTATGTGGACAACATCTGCAGACTCAACTTCATTTTGCTTTATTCTCCTCTTCAGCCTTAGAAATCTCAATTTACAGGGAGGGGAAGATGGGAACTTGGTTAGATACCTCTTTTTGTCTGTGGGTAGCTTACATCTCAAGTCACAAAGGGAAAATAAATATAACAAGAAATAAAAATACACATCAAAACCGTGATGGGAAGTCCATATCCATTCCTCTTAATGAATGTCAACTTTGGAAATTGGTATCCACAATGAGATGACACTTTTGAAAAATCCTAATTCTCAGGCAGGCTTGGTATTTCTCTTTCCCTTAAAAGGAACACCACTAGAAAAAGGCAGATGGTAGATTGCTTTTGTCCACAAATCGAATCAGAAGCATTTGATAATGAGCATAGAGGGGGGTCTTCCCATGTTTACCAAAGAATAAAGTAATATGGGGGCAGGGTAGACATCTAGAGAACAGTTGTTGCCTTATTTGTATAAAAGAAACATTCCTGAAATCAAGAAATAATATTTGACAAAAGAAAAAACTAGGTTTTCGTTAGGAAGAACTGTTTTTAAAATAGCCTTCCTTTTAGTCATGGAAAGAGGGGGGTGGAGCAGGTGAGTCGGTAGATAACTAAAGTCATTCCCATCAAAAATTTAAGAATAATGTGGATTTTTAATGGACTTGAATAAAAGTAGAAATTTTAGCATTCAAAGGGGAAAAATTATGTCCCAGAGAGAGAGAGAGACAAAGGAGTGTCCAAACTCATACTTGATTCTTTCAGTAATGTACTGGTCAATCATGTGTTTGTTGATATTAGGATTAAATCACAGTTGGTTATCTCGACTTAAGAGTTTAACGTGTGTGAATAGCTGCCAGTAGAAAGACTTGTCCTCGGATTTCTCAAAAGGCATGAAATAGCTACTGTGGAGTTACTTAATTTTGTTTCAAAGACTTTAGGTCCTTGTCTGCAGGGATGCAGGGCCTCAAAGTGAAAGAGCCGCCCCAAATTTGGGGGAGCCTCTCACTCTAGTCGCGGGATGGAGTTCCCCAGGAAATTCGAGTAGCCGGTCTTGATGTAACAGGAAGATGTAGCATTTATTTATGTATTTATGTATTTATTTATTTATTTAGTTCTTTTTTTTCGGAGCTGGGGACCGAACCCAGGGCCTTGTGCTTCCTTGGTAAACGCTCTACCGCTGAGCTAAATCCCCAGCCCCAGATGTAGCGTTTATTAACGAGAACTCGCGTCAAAATATGTCTCACACAGGAGGCAGAGGAATCGATGCCAAGACTCCAAATTTAAGGCTTTTTATAGGGGAAGGCAAGGGGATTCAGTGTGGTTATCAGCAAGGGAAATGGGTACAAGGACTCATTTGCAAGCAGTACGTGCGGGCTGGAGTGTTCTCAATATAGGAGATCGTCTGTAGAACAGGGAGTCATCTGTCTGAATGGCCCCCGACTCAGTCTAGATGTTGGCTGTCAGTTCCTTGAACAATCCCTTAACCTTGTTTTTAGACTTGGCCGGGCACATCTCTGGCCTGCTCTGGCCTGTCCTCTTATCTGCTGTTCTTTTGCAGTTTTTATGAAGTTTTTATTTTAACTCTTCAAAAGGAAGGGCCTGAGACCTAAGAGGTAGCGTCCAACAACTGAGGCCATGCCCACAAAGGGAAGTAGCATTTCTCAGAAAATGGAGCTAGGAGAGCTAAAAAATGAAGGCGCCATATTGATCAAATCGCTGTAATAGAAGGAAGGCAGCCAGTTCACAGAGCGAGGCAGCTGTCAGCAACTCGGCCAAGAAGTAAGAGGATTTGAAAAGATAATAACAACACAGAGTTCACAGAAGCCACTATAGACTCATGGGGTCTGCGAATTTAATCCCATGTACTTTGGGCAGAAAAAACAATCTAAACCAGTGATCCCTCTTGCTCAGCCCAACGGAACGCTGTGCCGTGCCGCAGGTAACCCATGTCAAGGATCCAACCTAGATACCGGAAGCCTGTGAGAAACCGGAACTAGGTCATTTAAGTGCTGACACCGGAAATGTCACAAGTCTGCACCTTCATTGGAAGGAGAAAAAAATAAGTCATACAGTAGCAGAAGTAATTTTTGTCATTGTCTGTTTGAGGTAGGAAGTGTACAGAAGCATGATCAAACAGTTAGCACTGACTAAACGTTTCGGGTGAGTCCACACAAATGAGGAAATGATTTTTAAATTTAAACACAATTTCTAATAACTAGTAACTTTTAAGTGTCCAGTTTTAGCACAAGCTTCCAGATTATGTGGTTTCTCAGGTGGAAAAATGCCACAAAAGAAGTGAGTTTCAAAATTCGGATGTTCCCACTATATTACAGCAAACTAAGAAAAGCATGGAGGTGGGGTGTGGTAAAACGAACTAGAGGAAATCTGTAAAACCAAGAAAGGTGAATTCAAAAGACTAGTACGGAAAAGGCCAGCAACAGGGAATGGCTCGGAAGACCATCCTCGTTTTCAGAGTTTATCACAGCAAAATTGCCAAAGACTGGTAGCAAAATTGCCACTTGTTCTGTGGACAATCTCTGAATGTAAACACACACACACACACACACACACACACACACACACACACACACACAGACAGAGAGAGAGAGAGAGACAGAGACAGAGACAGAGAAGGGGAGGGGGAGGGGAAGGGGAGGGGAAGGGGGAGAGAGGGAGACAGAGACAGACACAGAAAGAGAGACAGACTTAGAGACATACACACAGACACATACATACAGAGATATACACGAAGACACACAGAGCCCAATTGAGGATTAACAGAAAGATAGCCATCAAAGGACCCGAATATTTGGTGCTAAATTATGTGAGCTTTGTGGAGGAATGAGTGCCAACCAAATTTTGCTAGTTCTGCAGCCACCTGCATGTTTCTTCACCCCCTTACCTTTCGGGGTATCACATACATGGCTGTCACTCCTGCTTTCTTCATTTGTATTTTACTGTGAATCTCCCTTCTCCCCTGTTCAATGTGGCCAGCTGTTTTCCATGTGGAAGGACTTCACAATGCAATGTGTCTAGGGAGGCAGGGAAAACAATTTCAAAAGAGGTTCAGTGCTAGGGCAAACAGTACAAGCAATGCATACTTCACCTCCAAAGGAGGGGCTCAAAGAATACAGAGGCGCTGGCTGGCTCACAGAGCCAAGCTTACAAAGTTAGGGCCCAAAACATCACTGGGAACCAACCAGCAGCTCTCATTCAGCCCTCCTTGCTAATGACTCATTCTCATCTCTTGAGACCAGAGACACATTTGGAAGATCCTCTCCCAAAAAATGAAGCTTGTATGGAAACTCTTAGGAAACTTAAGAACAATTTTAAAAAGGAAAGCACACACACATTAAAAAAAAATAAATGGCAGATTTGAAAGCCTTGTCTGCGATACCATCACATACACACACACACACACACACACACACACACACACACACACACACACACACACACACACACACCAGAAGAATAGACCTTCATAAAGCATATATTTCCAGGCACAGATATCTATTGGGAGGAGGTTGATGTTCTAACAAACCTCAGCCAAGGACTCCATTAGGTAGATTCAGAAGCTCAAGACATTGATTTACTCCTAGGAACAGATCGTTATCTATCTCACAGAACCTTTATGGAAAACAAAGACAGATCACCCTTGAATGATTTAAACAGAAACACTTTCAAGGCTATTGAAGAATTTTGGAGCCAAACTCCACAGACAGTTATCAGCATTGAAAGTGACCCATGACTTCAGTTTGTATAAAACCACTGAACCTGGTGAAACCTTTCCTACTATCCTAGGAATAATAGAAGTTAGAGGGAACCAAGGCAGCCTGGGCAGCACACTTCAGTCTCCATTCAAAGTCACTTTACAGGCTAACACCCACATGGCTAGTCTGCAATTCACCAATCCTAGTCATGAAGGCATTGAAAAACAGTAGACGCCCTACCTGGTAGAGCCACTCTCTCTGGTTCCTGCCTTCTGGAGGCTCCATGGTCATACCACCGTTAACTCTCCACCATCCTGTTGACAAGTGTCTGATCTTTATCTTTGACTTAGGAGTATATTTTAGTCCTTTAGATATCTCTTTCTCTCTCTCTCTCTCTCTCTCTCTCTCTCTCTCTCTCTCTCTCTCTCTCTCACTATATGTGTGTGTGTGTGTGTGTGTGTGTGTGTGTGTGTGTGTGTGTGTGTGTGTTAATGTTATAAAGGTTACCAAAAGAAAAAGTTTCTGGTTCCAGTAAAAATTTAAAATAAAGTTTCTTTTATTTTTAAAGCTTTATTTATTTATTCCATGTATGTGAGAACACTGTCACTGTCTTCAGACACACCACCAAAAGTGGGCATCAGATCCCATTACAGATGGTTGAGAGCCACCATGTAGTTGCTGGGAATTGAACTCAGGCCCTTTGGAAGAGCAGTCAATGCTCTTAATCAATGAGCCATCTCTACAGCCCTAAAATAAAGTTTCTTAGAGAGCAGTTTAGCGTGGTAAGCAATACAGATGCCCCATTTATGGATAAGCACTCAGTCTCTTTTAACTCCTGGGACTCGGGAAACATCTTGGACAAGGAGGTGCGAAGAGTTTAAGATCCAGGGGTTGGGAAGAAGGTCTGTGGTTTGCTGCCTTCAGGACGAGACATGGCTGCTGCAATCGTGAGCTCACAGCAGCTGTGGTCACCTGAACAGGTCTATAACGGACCACCATTAGACAGAATCCCATGCTGAGGAGCTTTCTGGGTGCTGATGGCTGCTTGGGTAAAAGAATCATTCTTCTCTGAGGGTTTTGGTCACTCGTAGAATTCCCCTATTTCTGTAGATGGTCACACACCCATAAGTACATAACCAATGTTAATTGGGCTTAGTGGTTTTAGGTTGGGAAAGAGGATATGAATATTGAGGGATGGTTATTGGCAGGGAATTTGGGGAGAGCAGAGGGTGAAATGAAAGAGGTTATGGCCATGTTTCATTGGATACATGTATGAAATTCTCAAGGATAAAGACAATTTATTATTTAGTAGAAAATTTAGACTATTATCTTTAGCTACATAATATAAGGCTGTATGACTCAATTCAAATATTGAACATATATCAAACCAATTCACTGCCTTATGATTCAAGTACCAAATTATACGTAATTAATGTAATGAACTCCCTCTTTCGGTCACTCTATCTCTTGTCTCTCTGTCTCTCTGTATCTCTGTCTCCCTGTCTCTCTCTCTCTCTCTCTCTCTCTCTCACACACACACACACACACACACACACGGAGATGTACACATACATTATTTTTATGTCAAGGTGTCAAAATTAATGACACAATCAAAATAAAGGAATAGAGGTTTGTTTAGGGCACACAGTCACAGTCATTGGGATCAGACTATCCTGGCAATGACCACATGGCAACAGTGCATTGATCTGTGGCACTGAGAGCCTGCATGAGCCCTGCTGATATTTGGGTAGATCAGGCAGCCAAGAGTTCAGTCTGAACAACCCAGCTCCGTCCTTCCTGCCCCAGTGACCTAATTCTACTAAGGCTCAGCCTGAAAGGTTCCACAGCCTTCCTAGACAGTGCCATCAGCTTGAGGCTAAGTGTTCCTACAGCTGAGACCGTGGGGAAATTTCACACCCAAGCCCTAACCACACTGAGTCAGGCAAGTGCAAAATGTTTGGTGAAAACTGTCTAATTTCAGATTTGTAAACAGGACAGGGAGGAACCGTTTGATATGAATTGATTTAGTCTTTAGTTTACAGAGTGTACCCCAAAAAATACATAGTGTATAAAATGCACAGTTTTCTATGTACCAAGCATGGCGCTGAATACAACACACTAATGAAAATAAAATGCAAAGAACTGGGATATATAGTAAGAATTCCAATCATCAGTGTGAAAGGCTCTTTTATGTATATATGTGAGCTGTTATTTTTAGTTCCTTACTGGGTTGATTTCACAAGGAAAGAAAATCACAAGCTCTGACAATCCGATCAACCACGGTGTCATTCATAATTCATCACGGTGTTATGGGGCTCCGATCTAGGGATTGATCATCAGGGTTTGACAACAAAATCCATCGGGTCAATACATGAAGCTTTACCAGAGAAAGTGAGGTTACAAGTATGTAATGCCCTTTAGTGTCTTCTCTGCCAGTCTGTTGTATGCATGCCTTGTTGTTGACTATTGTCTTTGGTGGTTGTTGTTGTTTTTAAATATGAAATGTTCAATGCAAGGGCAAGTGGCAGGGATCCGTTAGATCTTTGCATCCTCACTTTCTCCTTCACATCTTGCGCTAAGTCTTCCAATCCTCAGCTATCATTCAAATACACTGAAAGAAATCAAATATACCGAAACAAGGTGAAATCAAGACACTGGAACAACTCAAATATACCGAAAAAAGGTGAAATCAAGACACTGAAACAACTCAAATATACCAAAACAAGGTAAAGTCAAGATGCATTTTCCATCTATAATTTGTGTTGGCATGTTGTCCGTAATTGTCTGGTAAGCCATAAAAACAACAGGATTGGTCTGAGGAGGATCAGTGGGTGAAACCAGTTGCTGCCTAAGCAGACCTAAACTCAGATCTCAGTCATCATGACACAGGCAGGGGAACCTGTAACCCCAGGGACAGGAGGGGGAACAGAATCACTAAGGTCTGCTGGCTTCCAGCCCGGATGAAAATATGAGAGTTTGGGATCAGGCAAAGACACCACCTGTCTTAGTTAGGGTTCCATTGCTGTGAGGAGACACCATGACCAAGGCAACTCTTAGTAAAGGAAACATTTAATTGGGGCTGGCTTACAGTTTCAGAGGTTCAGTCTGTTGTTATCATGGTGAGAAGCATGGCAGTGTCCAGGTAGACATGGTGCTGGAGAGTGTTCTATATCTGAATCCGAAGGCAGCCCAGAAAGAGACTTGAAGCCACAGGCAGCCAGGAAGAGCATCTCTATTCCTCATTGGGCTGAGCTTGAACACTAGGAGCCCTCAGAACCAGCCTACACAGTGCCTCACTTTCTCCAACAAGGCCACACCTCATAATAGTGCCACTTCCCATGGGCCAAGCATATTCAAACCACCACAGTGCATCAAAAGAAAATGGCAGAGATACATAGAAAAAGATACTCCATGATATCCTCTTGTAGCAGGGTGCTGCAACACCCCCACACACACACACACATAAACCCATGCCCATGTGCACACATGAGCAGATTTATTTATTTATTTATTTATTTATTTATTTATTTATTTATTTATTTTTAATTTTTTTCCTTAAGAACTTGGTACATACACATAATGTGTTTGAGGAAACCCATCCCCATCCCCTCCCCTCAAATCCTTCCAATTTTCTCCCTCCTAATTCCTTCTGCATTTTAATAGAAACTGCTCAGTTCATTTAGTGCTGACTAGATGTGTGGGGGTGGGTACAACCATACAGGGGAGAATGGACTGCCGTTAGGGGCAAAATCCATGAAGAAAACGGCCCTCTGCCCTGTAGTCATCAGTTGCCAGTAGGTTCTCAGTTGGGGGAGGGGAGCTTCCAGAGTCTCCACCCGTCTATTCAGGGATTTATCTGTGCAGATTTTGTAGATGGGATCCTATACACTGTGAAACCCATGAACACACACACACACACACACACACACAACATACACACACACACACACACACACACAAACACACATACACAAACACACCAAAATTTATAACCAGAGAATGATTTTTAAAAGGTTATACAATGTCCTAAATTCAGTTCCTTGGTGGCGAAATATTTGAATTCCTCTCCAGATCATAATACTATCTACATAAAATTAAATTATTCAAATGAATATTTTAAAGTTCAGCGGATCTTTATCTGTGAAATATCACAGGCTGAACGAAATCAGTTGGCGCCAAAACTCCCTACGGCTGCACAAGTAAAATTGTAAATCAGTGTTCAAAGACGTGAATCCACAAGGGTGAGGGTATCATCAGAGATAGAGGACCTACAGGATAGGGTACGGAGGCTCAGTAGACCAGACAAGTGGATCATAAGAAAAGAGCCTGGAAAACAGGCCATTCATACCTTGACAACCTTCAAAGACTAGGGGAAACGCAGGGATAGGTACCCCACGACGTGGGAATAAAAAACTTTAATACATTTACAGGACACATAGCTTCTACAGTGTGGATTGGAATCTACAGTGTGAAAAGGCATAGGAGCAGTAGTATCCATCTTTCCCCTTGCTGTGACAAAATTGTGTCATTTACGGGCTGGAGAGATGGCTCAGCTACTCAGAACCCTTAGCATCCTCACAACTGTCTCTGGCTATAGGAGATCTGACTCCCTCTTCTGGCCTTTGCAGGTACTGCAGCCACATGGCATAGCACAAAAAAGACCCATGAACAAAAGTAAAAATGAGAACTTAAAATGAGTCATTTAGTTGATGTTAATGCACCAACGATTATACAGAGAATCTCTTATAAGAATCACCTCTCAATAAGAAAAAGTCTATAACCTATGGGCTGAGGCAGGAAATAGAAGGCGGAACACTGGCAGGAAAAAAGGATTCTTAGTCACCCAGTTAACACATGTGCATGCACACACATGTGGAAGCCCAAGGTACATTCAGGAAATATTCTTAATGTCTTGTCTGTCTTTTTCACTGTGGCACAACTCTCACTCACACGCAAAGCTCCTTTTGGTATGGGTCATCTTTCCAGACAGCTTGCTCTGGGCATCCTTCCTCTGCCTTCCACGGTGGAATAATAGCATGGTCCCCACATCCACGGGGCACCTATGTAAGTTTCTGGGGAGCAAGTGATTAACTGCTAGACTCTCTCCCTAGCCCCTTCCAGAACTTTCTGTCCCAACTTCCCTTTACCTTTCTTTTTGAGATTTATCGAGTATGCTTGATAAATGGAGGCCGTATACATTTGAAATATGAGGTGTAGTATTCTGATCACATTATACATTGAACAGATATTTTAAGATCAAGCTCATTCTCTCTCTCTCTTTCTCTCTCTCTCTCTCTCTCTCTCTCTCTTCCCTCTCTCTCTCTCATATCCACTGTCTTAACATACTCCACATACAGAAAACCCCAGTGACAATCAGTTCACTGTTCCCAGGCTCTGATGTGTTGTTCATCCAGTAACCGAGTGATGTTATACATTCTGTCCAATATATTTCTCAGAAGGAAAAAATGAGCAAGCAGTCACCCTGTTAAAACCCTCAAATGGCTCCATGTCACTGAGGGTAAGTTGGAAAGCCCCTCTTTTGAAGTCCCTCTGTTGATAGAAAATGCTGTTTCAGAAAGACCAAAAGCTATGACACACCATCCCGAGCCTGGGAAATCATAAGTTTAGCTTCTTGTGTTTGTAAACTGAACAGAAAATGGGGTTTACAAGACAAGGAGAATGTAAAATTTCATGTTGTTAGAATACTCAATCACATAGGTTATAGAGCAGCTGACCTCAGGGTTTGACAGGGGTGTGGTTGGGGGATATGTGTGTGTGTGTATGAGTTAAGTGCCTGTTCCCAAGTGTGAGGTCACATACGTGTGTACATACGTGCAGAGATGAGTAGAATGTGCATTATCTTCCTCACTACTCTCCGTCTCTCGGTGAACCACAGTCCACCATTTTCACTAGTGTGGCTGGCCAGGATGCTCGTGGCAATCCACCTGCCTCCACAGTACAATGTTGCAGATATGATTAGCCATGTCTGGAGTTTTACAAAGGTACAGAGAGAATTTGAACTCTTTGGGCTTGCAGAGCAAAGGCTCTTGCCCACTGAGCTATCTTCCCAGTCCCCATCAGGATATTGTCTATCGCAAACTTCATGCCCTGCCTTCTGCTGTGTGTGTCTCAGTATCCGAAGGGATATTATCTCACAGAAACGGTTCCACCTCCACATGGCTCTGTGCTTGCACCCAGAACAGAGTGTCTCTTTTATCAGGAGAACTAATTCAGAGGTGGACATCTTCATATTGCAGCCTCAGAGGTACAGAGAAGAGTGGCTGCATCTTCAAGACTTGGGCTTTCTTACCCTGTGAACTGTTAGCTGGTGTCCCTCCCTGTAGTAGGGAGAAAAGGAGAGAAGGATGAGGGAAAGAGAAGGAGGCAAAGGTGTAGGGGAGAGGTTGAAGTAACAAAGTTCCAAGTTAGCTTCAAACCTGAAGAGTAGACATGGAGAAATTGACAGTGTTACTGCTGTCACCACACACACACACACACACACACACACACACACACACACACACACACACAGTGTGGATTGGAATCTACAGTGTGAAAAGGCATAGGAGCAGTAGTATCCATCTTTCCCCTTGCTGTGACAAAATTGTGTCATTTACGGGCTGGAGAGATGGCTCAGCTACTCAGAACCCTTAGCATCCTCACAACTGTCTCTGGCTATAGGAGATCTGACTCCCTCTTCTGGCCTTTGCAGGTACTGCAGCCACATGGCATAGCACAAAAAAGACCCATGAACAAAAGTAAAAATGAGAACTTAAAATGAGTCATTTAGCATCTGCTGTGCCTCGGGAGTCATTCCCCCACTATTAAAATGCTCTATTAGGCCTATCTGTCCATCTCAAGAGTAGCCTCTAATTAAATAACCGCCTTTTAAAATCCTGCTAGTCTGAAAGAAAGCCATTTGAGCATTTTCCTTATCTGATGAATTACACGGAGCAGTGGTCCTTTATAAATAGGTCTGTTCTAAAGTGATGCAAAAGAAAAAGAAAACACGTCTAAAAAAATTGATGGGGATTAAATTACATGTCTCAGGGCTCACTCAGTAGACTCTGTCCCCAGCATGGAGCACAGCCAAACTAGGACCAGCTGCAACACTCTTCTTCCAGAGGGTGTAAGATCCAGGAGGGACATTTCAGGGACTCTGTCAGATCTTGCTTTTCCCAGAACAAATGCTGTTGCTGCCCATGCTGAGCCACTGAAGCCAAAAGAGTGAGGACAAAACAGCTCCCTTTAGCGACCATCTCTCCTAAGGAAATTCCCCATCAGGGCCAGAGGATTTTCACTGCTGCTTCAGGGCCTGATCATGGCTGTAATGGCTGTCTGTGGTGCTGAACTTTTCCTCATAAAGTTCTCTCTCAAGATTAATTTGTCTCTTCATCCTTCCCATCGAACCCACCTTGCCATTTACATAACAAATGTCACCGTATCTTTTTAAAGAGAACACAACTCAATCCAATTCTACCCTCTGGCATCCAAAACACTTTTCATTTTCATAGTCAAGTACTTCAGAGTACTGACTCACTCCTGAATCAAAAGTCTCATGTAAATCAGTTCCAGGTGAGACTCGGGTATGATTCACCATGGGGCACATCTCTGCACCATTTTTGAGTCTACAGAATTAAGAAAGCAAGATGCTGCTGTACCTAGCATAAACTTATTAACTATAACCTCTCATCAACTCAGCATCACTTGAAGAGAGAGAAAGACAGACAGACAGAAAGAAACACAAACACACACACACACACACACACACACACACACATGAGTGGTGGCTTAGCAAATGTCTTATTGTGTTATTGTGTTTGTCTGAGGACAGGCCTATGAGTAATTTCCTTGATTGTTGACTGACTTAGGAAGGCCAAGCCCACTGTGGGGAGCACCATTCCCTAGGCAGGTCATTCTGAGATGTATAAGAAAGCTAGTTGAGCTGGAGCAAGCCAACAAGCAGAGTCCCTTGGTGGCATCATCCTCAAGACCTTGTTGTAGTTCCTACTCTGACTTCCCTCCATGACCTGAAAGTTGAAGTCAAAACATTTTTCTCCCCTACACTACTTTCCATCCAAGCATTTTATCATAGCCACAGAAAGGAAACTAGAAAAGACTCCATGGTGCAGGAGGGAGGAATGATGCCTCACAGATTCTCAGGAGCCTGTGCTTGTAGCTTCTGGCTCTTCTATCACTGTAAGCCACAGTGACCTGGACAGGCTCAAGAGAAGAATGGACAGTCTGCATTACCTTGGGGATGACACAGTCACTTCTGTCCTTATTCCATGTACAAGAAAGAGTGGTAATGACCCAGTGGTTATAACGTTTAGCAGTGGGAACAGAAAAATAGGAGGAACTTAACGAATCCCACAGGGCCAACAAGAGGACCAGAGGCAGAGGTAAACCTATACTCTGTAGTACATTTCCTGTGTGGGCTCGCTTCCCCCACCTAGTAACCAAAAAGAAGGTTCTAAGTCAAGAAAGAAAGAAGAGAGCCACAAGATGAAAGAAACCCAAGTATCTCAATAATGCCCCTGCCTCAGCTATACTGCCCAGAAGTTTGTGAGACTGTGGACATATCTATGAGGAACTGCTCTGATTCTTCACTGACTTAGGAGGGTCAAGCCCATTGTGGGTGGTATCATTTCCTAGGCAGGTGGTTTCTGAGCTGTATAAAAAGATGCAGTCTTGGAGCTTGTCTGCTGCTCATGTGGTGTTTTTTCGTTTTTTTGTTTTCTCACTGACAGAAGGGCTGTATAGCCTACAGCGAAGCATTGAGCCTTCAGCACAAAACTCAGCATCTTACTGTAAAAGAACTCAAGGAAAATTCCAGATCTCATTAAACAGATAGTGGCCACCTTCCACCCTTCTCCAATTTCTAGTCATTAACGAATTTTTAAGCTCCTGTTATCTCACCTTAACCAAAACACACTCAGATCTTCATAAGACCCCTGGCTCTCAAGCAGTGCAAGCCACCAGACAGAGAACACAGGTAACAAATCTAAACATCCACTGGAGCTCCCAACTCAAATGCTTACAGAAGCCTTGTGAACCTTCAGTCAAAACAGGCATCAAGTTTCTCTCATTACCTACCCTTTAATTGTCAAAACATTTGCACGACTTAGTTCTTTCTTTTAAAGGAGTCAGGGGACTTCTTTCTACTTTATGAGCCATTTACTTTAGTGTTGTTAAGCAGAGAAGAGGACAATCCAGTCGACATTTACTGTAATAGGTGACTGATGAATGCATGAGATTTCCCTATTTCTCCAGTAACTATAAACTTAGATGCCTTTTCCTTGCAGGATGTAGGAAAAGAGCATTCTACCCCATCCTTCCTTTCTAATTAAGCAGTTCTCATGATCACTCTGGCATCCACCTCCTACCAGATCAGAAAGACTAGCCACGATCCCTTATGCCATTAAGGATCAGACCCCAATGTGGGCTGGAGTGATGGCTCAGCAGCTAAAAGCACTGGCTGCTCTTGCAGGGGACTCAGGTTTGATGTCTTGCACCCAAATGGCAGCACCCACACATTTGTAACTCTGGTTTCAAGGAAGACTTCTGCTGGCTTCCCTGAGCTCCAGGCATGCCCAAGGTACATATACATGCATGCAAATAAAACACCCCTACACATAAAGCATATATATATGCCTTAGAAGACAAGGAGGAAAAGGAAAAGAAGAAGAAAGAGAAGAGAAGGAGGCAGCCCTATGAAAGCCACAAAAACACTGCATTCAATTTTTTTTCATTTATTTACTTTATTTATGAGTACACTGTAACCATTTTCAGATACACCAGAAGAGGGCATCAGATCCCAATACAGATGGTTGTGAGCTACCATTTGGTTGCTTGGATTTCAACTCAGGATGTCTAGGAAGGGCAGTCAGTGCTCTTAACCGCTGAGCTATCTGTCCAACCACTTGATTATTTTAACTTTGTAGTCCAAAAGTTCAAACTATTACTTTGAAGGAAATGATGGGAGTGTGTGTGCACACTGTATATTATTAATTCGGTGCTGATGTGTAGAGACAGGTGGATCCTGGGGCTTGGCGGACCAGCCTATCTAGCCTAACTGGTGAGATCCAGGACAATTAGAGACCTTGTTTCAGATGATGTGGGGGGTGTTCCCGAGACTGACTCCAGTCTTTCAGCCTCCACAAACATGTGCACACAACCGTGAGTACACATGATGCGTACATTACAAAAATGAAAAATGAAATGTGGAAATTCAATAAAGAAAGCTCCTTTCCAGCTGGTGGGGTATAGAGAGGATTGCTTTTCCGAGTATAGTTATCCTTGAGGAAGTCAATAAATTACTCAGACAAGAGCCTTTGAAATATCAGCTGCCAACCCAGGGCCCAAACCTCCTCTCTGGGAGCAGTTACCTTCTTAACATGGCTCCACATTGTCTCCTGGGACCCAGGTTTCCACTTCCCCATAGCTCTGCCCTACTTTGAGCCTAATAACCCAAAGAGCTAGACAAGAAATGAGGCGAGAAAGGACACAAAGGGCTGGAAAGGAGGCTGCCAGTAATCCAGTCATATACACAGACCATTCCATTGGCACTCAGTCCACGGATGCCAGGCAATATCACTGAGCTGGATGCCGTGGAGGCAATTGCACAGTTTAATAATCACATATTTGTACGTCTTTACCACAGTTAAGTTCAGCCAGCTGTGAACACAGTCAGAACACAGAAGAAGACACCTGTCTGTGTACTGTGAACTCCTGAGTGCATGTGCATGCTTGTGTAGTAGGACAGTGTGTGTTTGTGTGTGTGCACATGTGTATTGTTATTTAAGCTGGGTTCCTTTCTTTAATTTCATATATTATTAGTCCTGAGACTATTTCATGACTTAATAAATCTTACCAATATTTCTTCCGCTGTGCCTGTTAGCTCTGAAAACCCCTGCTTGTCACCGAACGATGTGCTTTACCTTGTCAATTATTTCAGGGGACTTGTGGGTGAGACCCTTTCCGTGAAGCCCAAGAAACAAGAAGAGAACAGAAGCCCCACCAAGGCAAAAAAGCGGGTAGAACATTGTCTGAAATGATTCGCGGTGAGCGATCACGCGGATAAGAGAACGTGATGTGAGAACTGAGAGCAAGCTGGACACACAAATGGGGACATTGAACCCCACACAACCCCCACCCCCCGCCGCCAAAGGGTGCCTTCGGGCTTAGGCTTAAAAGTAGCCTTCCATGGATAGCCCAAAGGAATCAGTACTATGTCTGTTGGGACATTGGGGAGAATAGAAAGCCTTGGCCTCCGTTCTCAGTACAAGAGACGGCAGTAAAATGGGTTAGGGATGTGTAGAGCTATTGGCAGAAGCACATTTAAAGAAAAGAACTTGACTCATCGGCTTTGATTTGTAACCTTTATTATCGCAAATGGTGGTTATTAGATAAAGATCCCTCACACATCCTCCGTTCAGTCACAATGGCACTTTCAGCCCATTTCAGCTGATTATGTGTTCATGGATAAAAAGCCTTTTAATATATCTAGTAAAAATTTTTTGGCTCTCTCCCAGGGCAAGGTAGTAGCAAAACTCGCTGTAATCTGAAGTTTGGACCAGAAAGATAATGGCCCAAGGTTTACAAGGCAGGTGGGAAAGATCAATTATACCCCCACAACTGACAGCACAGCTCTGTCATGTGATCAGCAGGAGTGCTGGAGTTAAACTTGTTTTCGGGACCAGCAGATACCCCCTGTGCCAACTTGGGCTTCTCCAGGTGCAGGTCTGTCTCTTGTGGCAACAGGCAGGGAGCGTCCTACCAGCAATTCTGAGGAGCAGCACGAGGACACTTCATGGAAAACAGGGCAGGAGAGAAGAGAAGAAAGGTGTTCTTCTCTGGCTCATAGACAAGAGGTTCGAGACCTGAGTACCTGCTTCTAACTGAGAACGGATCCCCTCCCACCATGTGTGTATGAACTCTGCTGTGGTCTCCAGTCTATGATCATATTCACTTTTGATCCATCATTTCCTACCAGAAAGAGAAGACACCCAGCTCCATCTAAAGTGACACTGAGAAGCAGGCCGGTTACGGTGTGAAGGACAAGACTAAGTAGCATCAAAAGAGACATACAATTACATGCATACAGACATGCATGACACATATATCCACATGGATATGCACACCAAGAACATGTGCACACATGCATGCATGCACACATAAGCATACATACAAGGAACGCACTGATAATTTTATAAATACACATATACATATTAGCATGTGTGCACTTAGTTTCACACATGTGATAGGTTTATACTGTATATATACAGTATACTATATATACACACAATACATATACACACACACACATATATATATATATATATACAACACACACATATACATACTTACATATATATATATATATATATATATATATATAATTTTGTGGTATCTGATTTGTGTATTCACCCTAGAAAGATTCATCCATTTTGTACCCATTACTAAAGTTTATTCTTTTAAAATGCATGTCTGCAAATAAGCAGGTCACTAGGTGAGTAAAGTGTCTGCCTCACATGTTAGTCTGCCTCTCTACAGTTATGATAAAACACTCCAGCCAAAAACAACTTGTAGAAGGAAAACATTTCTTTGGCTTGCAACTTGGCTTACCAGCTTTTGTGGGCAGTCAGAGAGGAACTCGAGGAGAGAATTAGAAAGGAATACCGCTCACAGCCTTACTCACTACCCATGCTTAGTTGGCGTTCTCATGAAGCCCAGACACCCTGGCCTAGGAATGATGACACCCACAGTGGGCTGGGCACAGCTTCATCATCTGTCAGTCGAGACAGTCTCTCACACATTAGACCACAAGGCAATCTGATGGAGGCAGCCCTTCAGTTGAGGTTCTCTCTTCCCAGGTGACTCAATGTCAAGTCTCTTCTAAGTTATGTCAAGATGTCAGTGAAAACTAACTAGGATACCTCATAAGCATGAAGACCTGGGTTTGATTCCCTGAAGCCACATCAAAGTGTGAGGGGAGAAAGCTTCTAATGCCAGTTGGGGAAACAAGGACAGGATCCCCAAGATCTGCTGACCACCACAGCTGGCCTGATTGGTAAGCTCCTGGCCAATTAGAGACCCTTTCTCGAAAATACAGACCACGCCTGAGGATGAGGCCTGAGTTTGTTCTCTGACTCTACCTGAATGTGGAGACATATACACACATCTGCACACATATGCATCTACACACACCCATGCACACGCCTTAGATAAATAGATGATAGAAATTAGATAAACAAATGGTAGATGGATAGTAAATAGGCAAATTATAGATAGACATATAAACAAATGATAGATAATAGACAGATAGATAATAGAAGATAGATGGATAGTAAGTAGTTGGATGGATGGAAGGATACATAGGTGATAGATGATAGACAAATGGTAGATTAGATAGATAAGATAGACAGCCAGGCAGACAGACAGATAAGATAAATAGACAGCATTTTATTTGAATGTAACTACTACTGAACAGATTGGAGCCCCCCCCTCCTTCCCTTTAAGAACATAATCTGTGTTACAGAGGAACTCACAGCTTCCCCACAGGAAACAAGCATCCTATTCCAGCAGAGAGGTGGAAACAGATGTTTATGTTTTCCCTGTGCCTTTGTGGGTCAGCATTGTGTATCAAGATGAAAAACATGCCACCATAATTACGTGTTAATTTTGTTGTGGCAGAAAATAAAAGAACTGCCTTTCAGTTAGAAGGAAGGCAGCTCCAACCAATGAGTACATTTGACCCGAGCTTTGCTGAGCCCTGAAGTAAGAACTATGGATCCCAGGAGGCACGAGCTCTCACACAAGGCTCCTGGAGTGTGAAAAGGTCTTCTCCCTACACAAGAGATAGTTCTCCTTTTACTTTAAGCAACTTCTGTACTGGCTGTGTCCTCCCTGCAGCCAGTGAGGTCATTGTAGTGCTGTAGGTTCCTGAAGTATTGAATCTGGCCAGTAAACCAGTGTAGATGTGAATTGTAGGATGTCTTCCTGACTGGTGGTATACGGACTTTCACAGAGGTGCAGGGATAAGGGGCGAGGATGATGAACATCCTTTCTCCCCTGGGTCCTCTAGAACCTGGGCCCAATACCCAGCATTAGCTTTGCTCCATCAGCTACCTAGTTCTGGTTATTTTAACATGGGGTGACTTCTGCTACTTTTTAACCTACATGAATGTCTAGCAGCTAATGTTACGTGACCTATCCTGGGTAGACCTGAACAATGTGTGTTCACCACACATAGGCCTCCAACTACAAATGATTCCAGCCAGTTTTACCTTATCAAAGATATTAAGGAGCAGAAGAGTGGCTCAGACAACTCTATCGGTGGAAAAACCATTCCAGCATGGGTGACACTCCAAATAGCTACATCCTGTAGCTTTCAGCCCAACTAGCAGGCAGCTCCACACAAGAAGCCCCCTTCATCACAGCTGCCCCGGACCCCCGGGGCAATTCTCCCAATCGTATTGCTCTTTATAACAGGACCTGAGTGTCTTAACCTTTGAGAATCCTAAGCCTTATACGTTTCTTAAGCTTCCTGAATCCTCTGAGCTTCCTTCTTCCCACCTGAAGGGAATGCTTTAATTCCAATGGATTCCCAACACAACCCATGAAAAAATGATGTCCAGAGGTCCTGAAACAACATTCATTCAATCAATGTAATTCAGCATTTATACAGTAAATGTAACTAAATAAAGAGGAAAGAACGTTCTTCCTGAGTGCTGTCCTTTGGATACCAAATGTTTCCCAAGGTCCCGTGCTAAGGGAGGGAGTGCAGTAGAGAATGGCTGTTGTTTCCCCAGCAGCACATCCTAAGATTTAAGGTGTGCAGTGTGAAACAGCCAAGATCCCTGCTCAACTCCCTGGCCTCAAAGAAGAAGATAAAAGAAACCCAGAGAGGAAAATAGCTAAACTTGCAACAACCTCGTCCGCTGCTTACAAAGTTGTGATTTACTTGAACAGAAGAAACTACATCTCCCAGCTCCACCCCTTTCCAGAGTTTACTTTAGCATTAGCTCAACATTTCAAACGACAAGCAAAGGGGGCCCAGAGTGATGCTACGGGAAACTGAGTTGTGCAAACAAAATGTGTGAGGAAGATGCACCGGAAACACAAGGGAGCGAGGAGCAGGCTGGGCTAAGTTATGCCCCTCAGGCTGTTGCCCCTCCCTTCTCCACATAGTGGGCCTGCCTTTGCAGGTAGAAATCCACAAGTTCTGCCCCTCTAAGCAGCTCTGAAAAACTCCCAGGAGAGTTAAGATGGACTTCTTACACCATCAGCCATGTCTCCTCTATGCTGACATGAATGAAGCATGAAGCTTTGGGGAAGTGGAGAGAAGAGAGGCTCGCCTGGAAGAGAGCAGTACTCACAGCTCTGTACATAAAGTCCCATCCTCAATTCTCAGATGGTGATAAACAGAAGGGGAGGAATGAGACAAACACTGAGCAGTCCTGGGGCTGTGCGGATTTACCTTGTGTCTAGCACGAAGACAGAAATAGTCCCATACATTCAGTGCCACTGTCACAGGAGAAGCTACAGCAGTGGCTCCAGCAGCAGACATCCCACTAAGAGTTGGCTGCTCGGGCTGCGGATTTAGCTCAGTGGTAGAGTGCTTACCTAGGAAGCCCAAGACCCTGGGTTCGGTCCCCAGCTCCAAAAAAAAAGAACCGAAAAAAAAAAAGAGTTGGCTGCTCATCCTATCAAGAAGAGCACTTACTTAAGAACAAGGTCCTGACTACAAAATGGCCCTGGGATATACAACCACTCAACCTAGAGAACTCAGAACTATGACATGATCTACAGGAGTTATCTCAGGGCAAGCATCTCCCTTTCTGTGTGAAAATTTCATCCCCACTGAGCTTGTGCCAAGTTGGGAGCAGCAAGGGATTCAGTGTGAGTGCCCTAAAGTGGCTACAACATATGCCCATTCATGGGGGATTTCACAACAGATGCTCATTCTCTCAGCATTCTGGAAGGTGAGTGTCTAAAGCCTAAATGTCAGTAGGGCTGTGCGTGCACAAGCACGTCCGCGCACACGCACACACACACACACACAGAGAGAGAGAGAGAGAGAGAGAGAGAGAGAGAGAGAGAGAGAGAGAGAGAGAGAGTGCTACCTACCACTACTCTTATTTCTGCAGGAGGTCACCACCTTTTGGCTTTTGGACACATCGTCCATCCCTGCCTCTTTTTTCACATAGTGATCTCCTCTGCTTCTCATTCTTCTCATGGGCTCAGAAGTCAACAGCAATGGAGCGGGAGCCAACTCCAATCCTTATGGGATAAGCTTCACTTGGCTACAATGGGTAAGGCCCTGCCTTCCAATCAATGACACACACAGACATTTGCATGTAAAGATGTCAACTCATCATTCTGAAAGGAGACAAGAGGATCTTCACCATCTCTTAACCCAGTGCAAAGCCAGAACAGTACCCTTATCTCTCAAGACTGCTTCTATTTAGTTGAACTGCTATTAACTGTGCTAATCAGTTCCCTTACTGTCATAACAAAGTACCTGACAGAAGAAAAAAGTGGCTGCCACTGTACACCGAGCTACCATCATATAGACAACCAAGCTGGAGTCAAGGACAGGCAGGCCATCAACCTGGCAGTCTGGTTCTGAGGCTCAATGGCTGCCAGCTTGTCCCCCTGTCCAAGATGTTCAACAATCCCTTCGCAAAATGGTGCCAGCAACTGAGGTCCAACTGTTTAAACATGTGTGCCTTTTAAACGAAAATTTCTAGGAAGAAGCTGTCTGCGAAAGCTGACTGGCTTGTTAGAACTGCAGTGGTGAGGAGATGTTGGAATGTTGCTGATCCAGAGGATACTTACATTATAGTTTTAGCCCCCAGACTTGTTTGGCTACCTCTTTGTCAAAACTAATCTATGTCATAGATTAAAAAAAAACTTATTGGAATCTATTAACTTAGTAAACCACTAGGTATCACCAATCTAAAAGCTAAGAATGACATCAGATAGCATAGTGGGGCCATAGAAAAGATCCACGATATTTGCGTTAACTGCCTTACTTGTGTTCCCATCAATGTATTTTGTATTTGACTTGCATTATCCCTTTCTTTGTTCTGTAAAACTATGAAACTTCGTGAAACTGTGTCCACACTGGAATAAGGGGTGACCTAAATTTGTGTTCCTGGACCATGATCACTCTACATGGCTCCAGAGTAAATCATCCTTAGTCCCTTAAGGTGAGAGTTGTGTTTCCGTGTTTACAGTCTCTGAGGAGCATTTCACATTCAAACTATCCAAGAAAGAGAGGGGGTGCTCCAGAGGGAAGCAGAGACCAACCTCTACAGCCTGGAATGTTGAGTATCTTTGTCTCCTGTGTGAAGTCATGTGATTACAAGGTCCAATGTCTTTGCCTCTGTTATGTCTAATAATAAGATATTATGAAGCAATGGTCTTCACCATGGAAAAGAAGAGGGGAAGGATGGAGGACAGGAAGGGATGGCAAAAAAAGGAAGTAGCAGGGATGGGGAGGTTGAAATCTCAGGGAAGCCAAATCCAGACATCAAACGTCAGACAAAGCTGCAGCTGTCCCAAATTCAAACTCTGCCTCGACTCAGAAGCACAGCATCTTTTCTGCTAATATCTGCTCTATGCTCCCTCCCTGAAGTAAAGACAAAGAGTCTGAAGGGCAAACCTTGGAGGCCAGACTCCAGGGAGAGGGTAATGAGCCAGAGTAGTAATTAGCCCCTAATGGGAATGCCAATAGCAGTACCAACACTCTGTCCAACAAGTCTGCAGAAGGACTGGAGTTCTCTCATGGAAATCCAGAGAAAGCAGAAACCCCATGCTGTCTGGGTCACACCAACACCCAGAGTCCTCGAGCAAATGTAGAAATGCCAGAGCACACCAGGTTAATCATCACCAAACACAAGAGCCCTCTAGGTTTGGCACTGGGCTGGGGACAGGTATCAAGGGGACTGAAGGCTTTTCTGAAGTGAAAAGAATCTGCCTCCACCGGGCCTAGTTAGACATTTAAAATGAAAATAATGGGACATTTCCCACCCACTAAGTGGCTAATGGTCCCACAAATCACCAGGTCTTCCTGAAGGGCCAATGTGAGCAGCTCAGACCTGACCCAGGGCTTCCAAATATCCACACATCTCTAGACACTTCCTGTAACACAGACTTTGCAACGAGGGAATTGGAAGAGAGGGAATGAAGGGCTGGATTTGAACAAATATGCCTTACATGCATGTATATAAATTCTCAAACAATAATAAAAGAGGCTGAAAAGAAAACACCTGGGGTTGGGGATTTGGCTCAGTGTTAGAGTGCTTGTCTAGCAAGCGCAAGGTCCTGGGTTCGATCCCCTGCTCTGAAAAAAAAATAAAAAAAAAAAAAGAAAACACTTTATTCAAGGCCCACTGCCTCCATTTGTCAGTATTTGCTTCAGGCTGGTGAGATGCTCAACAGGTCAAGGCCCTTGCTGCCAGGCCTGAGGACCTGAGGTCCACACATGTGCAGTAGAAGCTCATACATACACACACTCTAATTAATTAATTAACTAATTAATTAACTAACTAATTAATTAAAGTAAATTACCATTTCTTCATAAATAAAATATTATAAAGCTGTCACTTGCTTGAAAGGGTCTGCATTATCAGCTGACACCTGACCGTTCTCTCTCAGACTCACCAAAGAGAGAACCATGTGGGACTATCATCAACTTGTGCTTAGCACCTGACAGAATCCTGAGTGTATCTGTCTGAGGAATGAAGGGCACCCTGGGCATGCAAACACCACACAGGTCCAAGACAGAAGGGTGCCTCAGTGGACATATTCAAAACCAAAGTTCAGATGAGTTCACGAGAAACCATGAAATAACACAGCCCACATTGTCAAACCTGACCTTTCCCAGAATTAAAATATGCCTGATTCTACCTAGCGTTTCTGCAGAGGACCAGAAACTGCTTCTTGTCTCGTTCTCGTCTTTTCTACTCTATTTCTATTTTGTTTTATAATAATTTTAAAAAATCCTAACTACTGGAGAAACATCCGTTTTATTAAACAGGAATAAACAGGTGTCTCTTGTTAAGCAAGATGGTTTTAATCTTTGTTGGTACTTTTAGATCTATTTGGGTTTTTTTGTTGTTTTGTTTTTGTTTTTGTTTTCAACTTAATGCACACTTCCGCATCATGGAACAAAGACTTGGGGGGGGGAAACTGCAGGTTTGGAGTTTGTCCTTGAGAAGCCCCTACAGGGTAAGGCAGAGGACACTCTGGCTGTAGTCTCCTTTGTTCTGAGAAGAAAGAAGGGAGCTCTCTGGGTGATTACAAATATCTGTTTCTCTTTTAGTTACTTGTCACCAGATCCACTCTCCCTGCCTTGTATGCCAATATCCTGCTCTGGAATTAAATAAATGAATACATACGAGTGTGTGGTTGCATAAGCATGGGAGGTCAGAGGTCAACCTTAGCTGTCTTCCACAGCTCAACTCCCTTCAGTGGTAAAGTTGACATTCCTGGGAAGAGGAGACTGTAGCTGCTTGTTTTCTAATACTAATTGGGTTCCCCAAATTAGTTTGCAGGAGAAAGTCTGCACCTAGCTTCTGGGAACCTGACCGCAGTTAATTCTGTTTGGTGAATAAAGATGCTAGCTGAAATAGCTGGGAAGTAGAGAGAGAGCAGAGAGAGAGAGAGAGAGAGAGAGAGAGAGAGAGAGAGAGAGAGAGAGAGAGAGAGAGAGAGGAGATTTAGGGTTCCCGGGCTTGATACAGAGAGGTCACCATGCCTTAGGGTAGTGTGGATGAGGGGAGACAGAGGCTGCCATGGAAGGGAAATAACATGGAGAAGGGCAGAGCTGCCTAATAAAAGGGCTTGGAGATCATGGCCCAGAGGGCTGCTCCTTGGAGTCAAGAACAGCCTAGATGAAGCATACAAAATAGTAAATAGTAACGGAATAATTGCTGGGAGGTGGATTCTACAGCATGGAGGGTAGGCAGCTGCCCAGCTATGGGCTGCTTTAGATATAGAGGCTGGGCGTGTTCTTTCATTCGGGAACAGAAACCTTTGAGGTGAGTAACCTGAGTCGGGATTTATTTTTATTATTATTATTATTATTATTATTATTATTATTATTATTTTTTTTTTTTTAACTACAGTGGACCTCAGCTGAGGATTTGCCTCCATTGCATTTGCCTGTGGACAGATCTGTGAGACATCTTTTGGAGTAATGATTCGTGTGTGGAGGCCCGCTGTGGATGGCGCCACCTCTGGGTGGGCGGTCCTGGTAACAGAAGAAAGCACATTGACCAAGCAATGAGCAACAAGCCAGTAAGCAGTTGTTCCTCCATGGTCTCTGCTTCATTTGCTACCTTCAAGTCTCTGCCTTGAGTTCCTGCCCTGACTTTCTTCTGTGATGGGCACTGATCAAGCTGCAGTCAACCCTTTCCTGCCTGAGATAGTTCACACAGTATTTCATCAGAGCAAAGAGAAGTAACTGAAACAGGTCCACCCTGCCTTGCTATTTTTTCTTGCAACAAAGACTCACACTTACACCCCAAACATACTAGTCAACTGTTGGACCAGAGAACATCAGGGATGCATCTGTCCAACTCTCTGGTACCAGGATTCCAGGTAACCATGTCTGACTTTTATTTTTTAACATGGGTTCTAGGAACCGAATTCAGACCCTCATACTTTCATGGCAAACACTTTACTGGCTAAGCCAGCTCCTTACCCCAAGAACCCCACCTCAGAATCTTTGAAAGCCATTCCTCTGTCAGACCACAGTCTCTCTTTAAGGTGCACATTCCTTCCATGACAATGCCATGTGGGTTAAATTTCTAATCAGAAGACACACACATTGAGCTATGAAGTATTTTGCTTTGTTTCTCAATAGGGCGGCATTATATATTTGTAAAATGTGAAGTTTCTGGAAGAAAACTTATCTGCCTTATGCTCCACAAAAAAAGGATATACCTTTAGTCCATGAAGTATAACTTAACACCCACAGTAAACATGAAGAAGGTGGGGTGGATATCATCTGTGTTGTGTGGTCCTGAGAAAGATCAGATATTTAGCAGGTAATTATCAAACATTTAACGGGGAGAGGGGGAGATAAAAGAATATAACTTTAAAATTATATTGACTTCACTCTTCTTTGGGCAGAAACATTTTAAACAATATCCCATTGTCCTTCCTGGTGTGTGTGTTTTAATTGTTGTATCATATCCACCTGCTGGGACATTGGCCCTTATTTGGGTGTGTGCTTGCTAATTGCTAAGGTGGGGGTGGAGAGGGGGTGGCAAAGTGGGGTTCTGATAGGACAGAAGATGAGATCAAATGAGGCTGGCAATAATTCTGGTCCTACAAGGGCAAACATAATAAATATATCTGCTGGGAATATGTTTGGTCACAGTAATATAAAACCAACCAGTATCCCTTAATCACAAGGGTGTGATTTAATTGGGAAGAAACACCAAAGTACACAAAGCATCAGTTCAACATGCCAGCCATCCCATAGGACTCTTGGCTCATCCATCTTTCTCATCTTACTGCCCTCAGCACATTGGCTATAATGTAGTCACAAGAGGGATGCTATTAGGAGACATGGCCTTGTTGGAATAGTTTTGACCTTGTTAGAGTGGGTGTGGACTTGTTGGAGTGGGTGTGGCCTTGTTGGAGTAGGTGTGGAATTGTTGGACTGTGTTTGGCCTTGTTGGAGTAGATGTGGCATTTTTGGAGTGGGTGTGGCCTTGTTGGAGTGGCTGTGGCCTTGTTGGAGTAGGTGTGGCCTTGGTGGTGTAGGTGTGGCATTGTTGGAGTGGCTTTGGCCTTATTGGAGTAGGTGTGGCCTTGTTGGAGTAGGTGTGACTTTATTGGAGGAAGTGTGCCACTGTGGTGGCTTTGCTTTGAGATATGTATATACTCAAATTGTGCTCAGTGGTACAGACAATCCCTTTCTGCTGTCTGTCCATCAAGAACTTTGTCTCCTCCAGCATCAAGTCTGCCTGGATGCTCTCATGATTCCGGCCATGATGATAATGGACTGAACCTCTGAAACTGTAAGCCAGCTGCAATGGAATCTTGTCCTTTATAAGAGTTACCTTGGCTGCTGCATCTGGAGCCATGAGCATGGTCAGTCTACAGAAGAGGCTTGCCTCTAATGTTCTCCACTGTGGTAAACAGAAGGTCCAGTTGGACCCCAACGAGACCAATAAAATCGCCAATGCCAACTCCCGTTCAGCTGATCAGGAAGCTTATTGAAGATGGCCTGATCATCTGTAAGCCTGTAATTGTCCATTCTCAGGCTCGCTGCCAAAAAACACCTTGAAGGGCAGGCATATGGTCATAGGGAAGAGAAAGGGTACTGCCAACACTTGGGTTCCTGAGAGGGTGACCTGAATGAGAAGGATGAGGATCCTGCAACGGCTTCTCAGGAGATACTGGGAATCTAAGAAGATTGACCACCATATGTATCACAGCCTGTACCTGAAGGACAAAAGGAACATATTAAAAAACCAATAAATTCTTATGGAGCAGATCCACAAACCAAAGGCAGAAGAGGCCTGCAGGAAGCTACTGGCTGACCAGGCTGAGGCTTGCAGATCTAAGACCAAGAAAGCACAAAAACGCCTTGGAGGAGAGCTTCCAGGCCAAGAAGGAGGAGATCATCATGACTCTGTCCAAGGAGGAAGAGACCAAGAAATAAAGCTTCTTTCACATCTGTGCATAGTGACCTCACTGTGACCTGACATGATCAGTCATTAAAATAAAACAAGCCTTAAGATAAAAAAGAGTTACCTTAGTTATGGTGTCTGTTCACAGCAATGGAAATCTAACTAAGATAAAGTGTACTTATTCTGCCATTTCTGTTTCTCTGGAAACCCTAATACAATAGCGCTCTAGAGAGAGGAACAAGTACCAACCAGACAACATAAATTCCAGTTTACTTTTCCGGTAAATATGAAGTTGCTGTAGTTTTAAAAAAAATGCAAAATTGTTGGTTTTTTGTTTGTTTGTTTTGAGGTGTTGTTGTTGCTGCTGCTGCTGCTGCTGCTGCTGTTGTTGTTGTTGTTGTTAAAGAAGAAACACATTAAACCTCTTCATCCCTGACTGGTTGGCAAAACCCCAAGCCCACATCAGATAAAGTAATTAAGGCATTAGGAATGTGTGTACACAAAAACATAAAGGTATTCCTGTCAAGTTCAGATGAGAGACATGGGGTATGTGGGCAAGCCTAGACCCTCAACCATTTAATGCAGACAAATCAGGACACACTGTCAGCAGCCTGTCGGTCCACCAGAGATGAGCTCCTGTGGGTTGTGTTGTTATTTTCTTTTATGAATTTTTGCATCCACCCTGCTCATTAATCATGTTTATAATGTTAACTTTGGCATTTTTCTTGACTCATCAAATATTTCCTTAATGAACTGTCAGCTCACACCCCCCATCTCCATTGTAATGACTTACAAATTAAGTTCATCTGGACCAAGGGGGTTTTTAGAACTCTATGATGACAGAAAACACGGGGAAAAGAACCTCTTTTATTGTAATTGAAGAAAGACATAGTCATTCACCTGCCACCTTCCCTTAGTGCTGACTGTCCTCAAGCTCAGTCCTGAGACCTCTCCCTCATGGGCACAATCAAAGCCGTGAGATGAGCACTTCCAAACCAGGAGGCATTATACTGACATGACCATACGGTGCTCCCTCACCTACAGCCAACAGGTTCCAAACTCCTGGTGTCCCTCCTCCCCTTAAAAGAGAGCTGTTGCTATTCACGCTCAGCATTACCCCTGCTCATAATTCAAAGCTCAAACCTTTTAAAAATCAGATGTGTATATATTATCATATGTGTTAATGTTCTGGTTACACGGAACTGTGTGCACCACGTGCCTGCCTGATGTCTAAAGGGGCAAAGAGAGGGCATTGGATCTCCTGAAACTGTCTAACAGTTCAACTGTGAGCCATCATATGGAGACTGGGAATAGAACCTGGGTCCTATGCAAGAGTAACAAGTGTTCTTCGTGGCTGAGCCATATGTCTAAGCCCCAGAATCTGTGCCCTGTCCCCGGAGATGCTTTGCTACTCTACAAAACAACATGGGAGACTTGGTGCCCTTCCTCGAGAATAGACTTCCCCTATCAATGAAGAGGAAGCCATGGTTGGTGGTATTGTACACACTAGGAGACTCTGAGGGAAAGGGCCTTGTATAGGGGATTCCTGTGAGAACCATTACTGGAGGAGCACCCTGGACTGGACAGAGATTGGGTTGAGCCATTGCAGAAGATAAAAGAGTGATGGTGCCAAGGACATTTGAGCAATCCCATGAACTATCCTGTCTGGGTTCTTAGTTAGGTTTCCACTGTTGAGAAGAGACACCATGACCAAGGACAACATGTAATCGGGGCTGGCTTACAGGTTTAGAGGGTCAGTCCATTATCATCAAGGCAGAGGGCATGACAGTGTGCAAACAGACAAGGTGCTGGAGGAGGCACTGAGAGTTCTACATCTTCATCTAAAAGAAGCCAGGAGCAGACTGTCTCCCACATGGCTGGCAGAAGGATTTCAAGAACTCACCCCCACAGGGACACACCTCCTCCAAGAAGGCCAACCTCCTAATAGTGCCATTTCCTGGCCAGTGCATATTCAAACCACCACAGGGTCTCTTCACATATATGATAATTATAATGTTTTAAAGTCTTGGTTAAAGACACATGATGTTTCCGTGAAGAACATTCTTTGGGTCTGGGTGGCTCCAAAACCCTAAGAACATGAAGTCCTCTATATCCCTGAAGTATGAAATTGGCATTTGTGTACAACCCCTTCCATCCTTTGCAATATCATAATGTTAAGTGTGTGAAGCTCCAGTGTGCAGCTTGTAAGTGCCGGCATGTGTGAGTTCTTGAGCCGCACACTCAACAGAATGAGGCTTGTGCCTCCTGTACTTTTGTTTATGGCTCGGAACTCTGGCCTAGTTGGATGGGCAAGTAGTTCCGGGAAGTAAGATTGTTGGTGCAGCCAAAGGCATGAAAGTATGTGATTTAATTACAGAGCTGAAGGAATCTGGCTTGTTTCTTCCTGTACACATGAGAGATGAAGTCACTCTGAGTAGCCAATTGCAAAAAAGAAAAAAAAATCATAGGATGCTTGTTTTACTTAGACTAGATCATGAGCCCTGTTCATATTTAAATATCCATATGTACAGAGGAATCATTGCTTTTTGGTGCAGAGATGCCTTTCCTTTTTAAGCACCCAGGGAAAGATCAGGCAGATCTGGGTGTTTGGTGTGAGAACACCTCTCTTTCTGTGGAGTCCCCCTCATGAACACTAGGTGGCCACATGATCCCAAGTTCACCACCATTCTGCTCAGCCTCATAACAGATGAAGTAGAACACATGATTTGGGAGGTGAGATGGACAGATATTAGACCATTTCCTATGCACGGCAGAAAGCAGCATTGAAAGGACTGGTGAAGACATTGGCTGACCCCAGGTCTATTCTCACAGAAACAGGTGAAAAACCGACACACAATGTTCCAGTTATGAGTGTTTCCTTCAATAACAGAGAGTTTAAAATAGCACTCTTGCCTCCCTCACCATCCCCCAAGTGATGGTCGGCAGGCTGACGGGCCACCAGTCTTCCTGTAGGAGAAGCCTCTCTGCTTCCCTTAGACCAAGTCTACAAGAAAATAAATAGCATGTGCTCATTATTCAGAAGTTGCCCCCAAACTTTCCAAGACACCCATGGTAATGAGCTCCCAGCTCTCTTGCCCTCCAGGTTGTGACGTCAAGCTGAAGAGCTGCATGTGGCAGAAGCTGGGAAGCTGAGGACCCGACAGCAGTTTGACTCCAAAGTCTCACAGCTTGCAGAAGTATCTCGGCCCCAATGTCTGTGTTCAGCCATCCTTTCAGGGGTAAAGATTGGTTGGTGACATGCTCCCCAGAGAGCCTCTAAGTTTATAAAAGAGATCAAGTCAAGAGACTTTGAGGCTGTCTCTAATTTACACACCTGAACCAGCCCCGGCCCTAATTCCAGCCAAAACATTTCATAAATTGTACAGCAAATGGCACTGAGTCACGCTGACCATTATTCATAACCTCAAGTCCTTGCTCAACCGAGAAGAACACACCTCCACAATCCTGGAGGAAACAGCATTGTGCCTGTGGTTCGAACAAGACAGGATAGAGGAACTGGAGAGTTAAGGGTGATGCTAAAATGGAGAGAAGCTATCTTCTGGGGTCTAGCCTTTGTCTCCTGATGGCTGAGCATCAAAATCCTCAAACAAACTGACCCAGCCAAGGCTGCCTACAGAGATAGTGCACATTTTCCTAAAAATATCTGAGTCAAGGCCGAGAAACACATGGGCCTGAAGAGATAGCCCATCAGTTAAGAGCATGTTCCAAACTTGCAGGGAACCCAAATTCTGTTCTTAGGATCAACTTAACCAGCTCACAGCGGCCTGTAAATCAGCTCCCGGGAACCTGAGGTCCTCTTCTGGCCTCCAAGGGAATCTACAAACAATACGCATGCGTGCACATGCGAGTGCACACACACACACACAATTGAAACTGTCCTTACTGAGGGTCTGGAAGTATATGGACTCTGGTTTCACGCTGTTACTCATCCACTCTCATCCCTAGACCCAAACGATGTAACTCATAAAACCATCTTGTAACTTTATTTACAAAAAGAAAATCACCTAAGAGAAAAAAGTGAGAGATGGGTCAGTCCGAAAGAGCAATATCTGCTCTTGCAGAGGACCTGAGTTACATTCCCAGCACCCACGTGGCAGCTCACAACCATCCATAAGTCAAGTTTGAATGGATCAGACACCCTCTTCTGATCTCTAACGGTGCCGTATGCATATAGCACACACACATAGGTGCAGCTACATATAAAATAACAAAATAAATCTAAAAAAATTAAATAAGAACAAGTATATTCAATCAGTATATTTTATCTAATTTTCAAACTTCACTTTATCCTTCAACCTTGCTGTGAATTGTATCTTTTGTAGAATGGTGCCTGAAAAGCCACAGAATTGTGTATAAAGCTCTCTATAAATGTCCATGTTCAAATCAGAAACAGTGACAGTCACCTTCTCTGTGTAATAAACTCACTGATTTTCCGCCTGTGGTGTAGTAGGGGATCCAGCTTTACCTGAATGGAGTTCCCTGAGTGGAACAGGAACTGCTCAGGCTCTGACTGCAATATCCAGTGTCCCCACCACTGCTGACAAAGGACAGAGTCCTCTCCATGGGTCCCACAGACTCCAGATGCTGGTGCAATAATCGAGCCTCTTGATTTCCCTCTCATTGAGGTAAAGGTTTCCTTTCTCCTGGAATTCATCCAGAACCTTCAAGAGTCAAAAACATCCTGCAGAACAAAGAAGCCTCTCTGGCCATCTCTAAGGTCCTGAGAACATCCACGATGTCCAGTGCACTGAGAACATGAGGGCACCCTGCCATTGCCACAACCTCCCTGGGAACAGAGAGGGTGAGCAGAGGAGGCAAACACTCTCTTTATCCCATTACTCATGATTTCCATTCCTTACATATTAAATATGTAACTTGCAGATTCATCAGACAAAACACCAGGGCCTGGGAGATGGTTCATTACCTTAGGGATTCAAGGATCAGAATTTAAATTCTCAGCCCTGGGCACTCTATCTGGAGCCACAGTCATTCTGATGTGGGCTCTGCCAACAGGAAGACATGTGGCTGCCCTGTACAGGGCAATAGTTCAGCCCCACCCCCTTTCAGTCTTACATTCACTCAGTAATCAATAATCATAGGGCTCAGTGCAGAGGCCAGTGGTTTGAAGAAGACCATGAGGACATCAAATGTGTGCTAATTCAGCCTGATCACATGATGTTTCCGTGATGTCAGAGCCACGGTCTCCAGGATACCACCTGGACCCATTCTCTCTCTGATTTAACACCTTAATTGGAAAGGACATAACCAGAGGTTACTGGAGAAAGTCCAGGGTAGACCAAGTCCTGCCAAGTCCCCAGTAGGGAAGTGGTCCCACAGCCACAAACCCTTTTCACCCCTCCATCCAATTAAGCCTGTGATTCATGAATGATATTAATAGAAACCTACCAGGCATGGACATGCCTACGGTGCTATGTCCAGCAACAGATGTCTCCTACAGTGGTTGTAATAGAATAACCATAACCCAAGAATGCAGCCCACTCATCAGTGCCAGATCACCTTCACTAAAAAGGCTAGTGGTGTCACTGGAAAAGGCAGCTGGAACCTAGGCTGTGCCTAACCTGGTCCTGACTGTAATTGCTCTGTTTCATCCAGAGAGCAAACTGAGGAATGTGACTAGTTTCAGATGTGGATCTCTCAGCTCTGATATTGATGCATTTGTTAGTCAGTGTCTGAGATGGCCCTGAGGCCCTGGGGAATCTGGCTTGGGACAGGAGAGATGCTTTTCATCCTAATTCACCATGGTTCCCCCAAGTTATGACAACATGGTTTGCCTGTTCACTTGATGCTGTCCTGGCCAGTCTGCTGGGTAACAGAGGAGCAGCACCTATTTCTCTGCATCCACCAAAGTCTATGCTCAACCCAATTCCTCCCCCATACCTCCTTCTCCCATGTCCTATGAGCACAATGAATCTTTATTGAATTTTAGGGCCCCCAAAATGAGGGAAACCATGTGGAATTTATCCATTTTGCTTGGGATGGGTCCTCCCAATGTAAGCATTTCTGTATCTATAAGATCAGGTACCAAACAGACCCACACAGCTATATATACCCAGGAGCTCAGGAAAATACTCGAATTTCAGACAATCTTGAAATCCAGCTATCCACCCTGTTTCTTGCTATTACCCAACACCTGAACACACACACACACACACATACACACACACACACACACACAGACACACACACACACACACACACACACACACACAGAGTCATCTCATACAAAGCCTCCATCCAAAGAGATAGCACACAGATTAGGCTCAGAGCCTGTTGGTGAGTGCCAGTCAGCCTGAGCATTTGGACACCGTGCCCATAGGACTCAGAGGCAACACATTAGAGGACACGTGCACACCATGCATACTGTGGCACCATTCTCAGTATCCAAGATGTGGAATCAGCCTGAGCATCCATCATTAGACCATTGAATAAGTCCTGGTACACATACACAATAGAATTTTATCCAGCCACAAAAGGGATAGAATTAAGTCGTTGGTAGGAAAACTGTAGACCACCGCATTTAGCAAAATCAGCCAAACACCGAGAAGCAAATACTGAAATTTTTGTCTCGTTTGTGAGTCCTGTAATTATTTACAGAATCTTTATGGGTTCTTAACAGATCCAAAAGAAAAAAAAAAAAACAAAACCAAAAACAAAAGCAAAAAACAATAAAAAAAACAAACAGAAAAACAAAAAACAAAAACAAAACCCAACTATGTCCATATGTCACGAAGGCAACAAAGGCTTGGAGAAGGAAGGAGACTAGGCACGGGGGTGGGGGATGGGGGTGAGCAGAAAGGTCGGATAGGGTAAAGCACAGGACATGGTTAAAGGAAGTTGTCTTGATGCAAACCAGCACTGTGGATAATGAATAGTCACTGATATAATAAAAATGAAGTAGGAAAAAGAAAAAGAAAAGGTTATAATTTCAGCGTCAGAGACACTGATGAGGCTGTGTGTTTGTGTGTGTGTGTGTGTGTGTGTGTGTGTGTGTGTGTGCATACATATAAGAGTACGATGTCCAAAAAAGCCAGTAGGGGGAGGTAGATACCCTGGAGCTGAAAAAACAAGTGGTTGTGTGTCATAGGACCCGGGAGCCAGAATCCTAATTCAGATCTTCTGTAAAAGGTGTTTGCATTTTAATTACTATGTCGTCTCAGTGGCACCCTTTTAATATTTCTTCAATTAGTCCAGTTGGTTATCAATTCCATTAGATTTCGTCTGGGAAAAAGTTTTATCTTTAATAGGCACTTTTTTTCTTCTGAGCATAGAATTGGAACTTTAGAGTTATTTATTTCGTAAGTGAACTTGTGCCTTCCTGCCTGTTTTGCAGTGGGCGTCTAACCACAACTGTACCTTCTGTTTTGATTCCCTGTTCTTTTCGTTGTTTTATTTTTTTTTCTTTCAAGCTTTCCCAGTAGCAAGTTCTTTATTATATAAATATATGCTCGTATTCATTATGTATCTCTCCCAACTCAGCTTTTAACTCTCATGAGCACTGAAGTCTGTGTCTGGCTGTACTCTGTGTTCAGCACATAGGATAGCTCCCGGGTCTAGCAACATTAAGTGTTTGTTAAACAATTGGGGTTTTTACAGATGAGATACCTCAAGGCAGAGAAAGGCTATGGTAACGGAACACACTGGGATTCCTAACGTGGTTTCTGAGAGATTCAATGTGTTGAAGAAAGAACAGTAGAGCCTAGGTTTCTTAGGGTTGTTCATACAAGGTCTTAGACACAGAGGATGAAAGGTTACCACATTTAGAATGGGGAGAACAGCTCAGATTTATGTTACTACAACTCAGTGTGGATCCGCTCACATCAGCCCCTCCCTGGATGTGTGGCTTGCCTGGAAGACTGTTAAGACAATTGCACATTGAATCCTGTTCTGTCATGCAAACATAAATGTTGAGGACACAT
Organism: Rattus norvegicus; assembly: GCF_021556685.1. NCBI lineage: Eukaryota > Metazoa > Chordata > Mammalia > Rodentia > Muridae > Rattus > Rattus norvegicus. Next base: position 9,893,814 of record NC_141555.1, read on the forward strand.
AACCGGATGTAGATCGCTCCTGAGAGACACAACCAGAATACAGCAAATACAGAGGCGAATGCCAGCAGCAAACCACTGAACTGAGAATAGGATACCCGTTAAAGGAATCAAAGAAAGAAGTGGAAGAGCTTGAAGTGGCTTTAGACCCCTTTTGAACAACAATGCCAAACAACTTGAACTTCCTGGGACCAAGACACTACCTAAAGACTATACATGGACTGACCCTGGACTCTGACCTCATAGGTAGCAATGAATATTCTAGCAAGATCACCAGTGGAAGGGGAACCCCTTGATCCTGGTAAGACTGAACATTGTTGAGAGGGGGGCATTAATTGGGGGAGGATGGTGAGGGAAACACCCATATAGAAGGGGGGGGCTAGGGGCATGTTGGCCAGGAAACAGGGAGAGGGAATAACAAAATGAAATGAGAAATAATCAAGTTAATAAAGGAAAAAGGAAAAAAAATTCTAACAGAATTATGCATATCATTCATTCTGCACTCGAGGGTTAGATAATTTCAGTGGGATGTGGTTATGGGATGTTTTCTTTCTGATGAATGTGTCTCCAAGTGTGTTAAAAGAAAAGCCTTTGACATACCTCCAGCATCATGATCAAATATGATTTTGAAACTAGATCTTGCTTTTCTGGTGTGTTTGGATATTCCAAGTTTGTTTTGGTGGGAGAATTGGGCTCCGATGATGCCATGTAGTCTTGGTTTCTGTTGCTTGTGTTCCTGCGCTTGCCTCTCGCCATCAGATTATCTCTAGTGTTACTTTGTTCTGCTATTTCTGACAGTGGCTAGACTGTCCTATAAGTCTGTGTGTCAGGAGTGCTGTAGACCTGTTATCCTCTCTTTCAGTCAGTTATGGGGACAGAGTGTTCTGCTTTCAGGCGTGTAGTTTTTCCTCTCTACAGGTCTTCAGCTGTTCCTGTGGGCCTGTGTCTTCAGTTCACCAGGCAGCTTTCTTGCAGCAGAAAAGTTGGTCTTACCTGTGGTCCCAAGGCTCAATTTCGCTCGCGGGGTGCTGCCCAAGGGCTTTTTGCGGCGGTAGCAACCAGGAAGACCCCTTATTTAAATTAAAATAAATTAGTAGTCTGTTAAGAGAGATTATGACAGAGCTTGACAGTAATAGAGAGGGTCTATCTTCAGCACTGAGCCAAAGGGATACAGTTAGAGGATAATGGAAAGTGATGGGAACTCAAAAAAAAAAATGGAGAGAATAGACTTTGTCAGCTGTCAGCTGGTTTTTGAAATTACATTGGCAGAACAATGAAATGGAGATCGGTTATTGAAGAAGACACTTTAATAAATCAACGTACCAAAGTTATGGAAATAATTCATCTCAAGTATAGATTGAAGATGGAGAAATAGATCACACCCAAAATAGTCTTAATGTAGTTAAAGAAATTTTAAAATCAAAAAGTTGGAGATCATCTAGAATCTTTCCCCAAACTGAACAATGATGATTTGCATCCTTTCTTCATACAAAGAAATATTTATGGAATGGGTTTTGAGAAGGCTTCATTTCCCAACAAAGGAGAATCACTGAGATTCAGGCCTAGGCTAAGATGAGGTTCGTTTGCATGTGTTCCATTATGCATTCAGACATAGTTACTGTGTTTCTATGACTCTTCAAATGTGGGCTTGATTATACTAGGTACACTGTTAATTGAGGAAATTTTCTCATCTGTGACATAGACGAGGTACACTGATAATTGTGGATTTTATCTCATCTGTGACATAGACTAGGTACACTGATAATTGAGGACCCTTTCTGATCTGTGACATATGCTAGGTGCACTGATAATTGGAGGACATTTTCTGATCTGTGACATAGACTATGTACACTGATAATTGAGGACATTTTCCCATCTGTGACATACACTATGGACATTGATAACTGAGTACATTTTCTCATCTGTGACAAAGAACAGGTGCACTGAAACTTGAGGATATTTTCTCATCCGTGACATGACTATGCACTCTGATTACTGAGGACATTTTCTCATCTGTGACATAGACTATGTACACTGATAATTGAGGATATTTTTCATCTGTGACATAGACTAGGGAAAGTGATAATTGGAGGAAATTTTTTTGATCTGTGACATACTGTTCTTCTGTCTCTTGCCAGAGTATGTCCTGTGCAATGGGAACCTCTCTCACTTATTTTTCTTCATTTTAGGAAGGCAGTTGCCCTATGATATTTAGACATAGCACCTCCTCTGACGTGTGATTTGCAGTGAGCCATTTCTAAAGAGTGTCACTCTGACTTGGGTTGACAAGCAATCACCTTCTGCTACAGTAAACCATTCCTCATCTAGCATGACACCTTGGGTCTTCCAATGCACTTCCAAGTGTGGAATTTATTATTTTTTTTTTTTTTTTTTACAAATGGCCAGCACTGTAACTACATTTCAGGACTTTCTTTATTCTGTCATTAGATTCGGGACAAGATTTTAGGTTTATAAGGAATGTTTCAGTCTAGGTCTCAGAAAGTCTTTTATGTCAACTATAACATCAGAAACTTCCAAATCTACCCCTAAAACATACATTGGGTTAAGGAATCCAATGAGCCTTTTATTATTTTGATCATTCGTAAGGAGAATTTCTGTTCCATCTAACTGATACAGACATGAATTGCACTGTTATTGTGTTGCCTCAGTGTCCCCTACTGCATAACACCTGGACAGAAGGTTCACAATAGTCCAGGTCTGTAGCAACTCACAATGTTGCATTTCCAAATACAAAAGAATCCCCATCCCCTCTCTTTGTGTTTCTCACTATCAAACATTCTGTTCTATTTTTCAAATCAAAATTTATAATAGGCCACATATTTACTAAAGTCATCTTGAACATTTCAGCATTTTAAAATATAACCTTTATAGCAAAGAATCAGAAGGGCAGGGGATGTTACCATTTGGTAATTAAAAAAAAAAACAAACTTAAAAATATACATAAGGAAAAACGGGACATTACTATTTCTAACCATGCAACTTAGCTGTGATATGTCCTGAAATGATCAACACAATTTTTATATCAAATATTTATTTTTATTTATTTCTCAATATTTCATGCCATGTTTTAATTTCTGATTATGAGGAATCAGAAAAAGAATATATTATTCTTTAACTCCAAGTAAATAAAATAACTTCTTCGTGATACATAAACCTGAATATTCTACATTTTCATGAGGAATAAAATAAAATATAGGTAAAATTATTGTGTCTGTATGTAGATTGGAAATTAAGTCTCTTATAAATATGAAGTTAGGACAAGAACTTAGCTTACTGTGAAAGGCAAACTAAGCTTGATTATCTCTCAGAACAAAGATTCATCATCATCCTTTCTCATGTGTAGGTCTGATTTATAGACATCATTGCTAGGTTTTTCATGTAGGGACATGAAAAAAAGTGAAATTAGTGTCTCAAATTATTATCTTATTTTTTTGTGTGTTAAGGGTTCTTTTTTAATGTATAAAATTATTTATTGTCAATAAATTTTTATTTAAGTGGTTGGTTTGATTTCTTTGCTGTCCATCCAGGCACTCTGAAAATAGCCCTTTCTCAAGGGCATCCAGTTGTGCTTTTTAGCCCTCTTTTATCTGTCTTTTCCAACAGTCATTGGCAACTTCTAAGTTCTTAGCCAGAAGATTTGTGGATTTCTTCAATTTACTTTAATTTAGGGACCCTTCTTCAATTAGCTTTAAAAACCATTTTAAGGTAGGTTTCCCTTGTGACACCCAACATCTCTGTAGAGTCTTTCATGTCCATTCCTAACACTCAGAATCCTAATCTTTATGAAGGAAATGCCAGTGCTTCTAGAAACAAAACCAAAATTGCACATCAGTTTTGTACTTTGTTAGCTGTCTTGTAGTTCCTTCCCACAGACCTAACAAACAGTCCTGCGAGTCAAGCAAAACCACAAGTTACTATATGAGGCGTTTCCATATTATCTTATTTTAATATAAACTTTGTAGACATCCTGGAAAAATATACTGATACATTTAAACTTCACATCATTTCTTTAGTGGTAAATTAATTTGCTTTTAAAAGAAATTTTGGAAGGGAGTTCAAAATAGATTTAGGATAAGAGTAACAGCTGTGCAAGTTTAATGACATCATTGGGTCCATGACTCGATGCTTGAAAGTTGGACTTTAGTTATTCACCTGAGAAGTGTGACATATACTTGTGCAGACATATATGCAAATAAACATACAGATGCACAAATATTCATACATGAAATCACACACACTACAAAATGAAATAACTTTCAAAAGTGGATTTGTTTTTTTTTTCTTTGTTTGCTTTCATTTACTAGTAATGACTCATGCCTTTAATTATACCATAAAATCTGAGAACGGGCTGACAAGTAGGAGGCCAGAGCTGCACATGTGAGAGCTTCAGAGCTGTTCGTAGAAGGCTAACATGAAAAACGTGAGAACTTTTATCAAAATCCTAAGAGCTTGAAATATAAATCAGGGCCTGCCTGGCAAATAGTAGGTTTTGGCTTTTATCTTCACAACTGAATTTTTTCATTCAAATTTCAGGTACTTCTCTATTGAATGATTTTCAAATAACCAAATTGTAATTAATTTTTAAAATTTGTTTTGTTTTCCAATGTAAATCTCCTAAATTCTAACATTTATCTCTGACTTTCTAAACCAGAAAAAGCATAGGAACATTCAAAATAACTGGCCTTATATGTTGCATATTTTCATTTTAAATGGCATTTTTTATAGCATGATAGTGTTCCTGGGATTTACAATTACCTCCTTGGAATATTAGGGGATACAGACTGAGAACCTTTGGGTCAGAACTTCACTGGTTTTGTTACACAATTTATCATTTCTCTCTCAGGTGACATATGGAGCTGTTGCTGAGCTGTGGCTAAGACTAAGATTACAATAGTGTCGACATCCTTCACCAATGTGAAGCCATATATGTTCCTTAAACACAATCTTGCAAGATAGTTTCCATAATTCATGGAGTTTTCATTAGATAGCTACATTGTTTCATTTTTGGAGGATGTTTTTGAAGACTATTCTGGCATTTATGTCAATTGCTATCCCTCCTTCGTGGGAAATTTCTGTTTCTTTTCTGGATGCTTCTAGGAACTGTGTTTCTGCTGTTTGCTGGGTTCAGTTTGATCCCCTGGGTTCAGATTTCTTTTTATTGATCATGCCTGACATTTGTTTGTTTGAGTATTATATTGTTCTCATTCTACAATTCCTTCATTGTTATGACTGCATACTTTTCTCTCCTTATTTTTACTTTTCTTCCTTTAAGTCTTCTGTAGATCCATGCCTCTTCCACCTGGATGGAGCCTGGGTATTGCTCATCACTGATTTTCGTGTATGAGCTGTTCTATAGAGGTATTAGGTTTTAATGTCTAAGAGTATAGATTCTAGTTTTTGGTATTTATGAAATTTGCAGAGATCATAACTTCTAGAATAATATGGTATCCTTATCTTTTCATTTTTTAGTTTTTCTGGAACGATTAAAATAAACAATTTATAGAGAAAAGCAGGCATAAGAAAAATGTATGTTGTGAAAATATTTCTGTAAGAAGTATCATGTATTGATGAAGCTGAAACAATGAGATTTGCCATGCTCTCTGTGACTGCTCCCACGTCCCTCTTCTCCTTTCCCCACAGTGATAGTATTTACACATTATTTTTCTTCTCCCTTTACATTTCCTTATTCATTACTTGTGTGCTCAAATGCTACAGTGTTCTAGTTAGTTGAGAGGACAATTTTCTGAAGTGATTTATTAGCTTCTGCCATGTGGTTCACAGGGATTGATCTCAGCAGTTCTTGCTCAGCTTGGCAAAAAACCACCCTTAGCCAGCAAACCTTTATGCAATCGCCAAAATTAATATTTCCTAATAATATCTGAGAGCATTTCTATGACTTCAGAATTAGTACCTGTATTATTTTAGTGGAAAGTGATTATGTTGGAATTAATTTTGTACATTATAGCCACAGTGTTATAATGATACCCATTCTTCTATTATATGCACTACTCATTACATTTGTATATGTGTTTTAAAAAACCCTGCTTAGCCAACAAGCACAACCTCTGCTGATAATATTATATAGCTTTCTTATGTTGATGGCTATGTCTGTATATCATTTTATGCTCACTGTTTTGGCATACTGATTTCTCTTTAATTTATATTTATGATGCACATCATGGAGATCCTTTTGTTTGGCTCTTTGGATGATAGTGATTTCCCTGGTATTATTTCATTGAGGACACAAACACTTACCGAACATTCACATATTTACATTTATAGTGTTTTTTTTTTGTCTGTTGATTTGACTATACTATTTATGGTGCAGCGGAAATTAATCTCTAGTAAAGTAAAAGTCGAACAGTGTTTAAAAAATTGACTACCTGTATTTTTTTATCTATCACTTATTTTCATAAAGATACAAAGAAGCCTCTCATCCTAGTATTTATTTTTACTTATGTAAAAAATTAATTAGCAAATTAATTAAAATTGTTTTATACAGTAGTTTTTGTATGGTTATAATACCTAGATGTAATACTTTAGCCATGTGCTTTCTGAACTCTCCTGCATACTATAGAGTAAATACATTGAGTGTGCATGAGAACTCTACATAAGAGGCTACAAAAATACCTCAGCTATTAAAGGCTTGTGACCCCACCAAAATGTCAATGAAACAAATTAGTCACCGAATAATAGGTGTTTTTATTGAAATAGTCACAGATTAGCTCTTTGTAATTCTCTACATCATATCAGGTGTTATTATAATGATAGTGAATCCTTCCAATTACAAAATTCACCATTAGAGCTAATACCTTATTGGAATTATTTAACATGTTTTTTTTTTGGTTTCATCTTCATATTCTATACCAAAGGAACCATAGTTAGTGCTCTCCTATAATCAAATAGCCACATCATCTGCGGTAATCTGGTATATTAGTAAAATATCAAAATCGGTTTCTTTAGTTCATTTACTTTGGAGAGATCTAATCTCAGCAGAAATTTTGAAATGAAATATAAATTAAATAAAGTCACTGAATAAAACATAAATCTTTATGAAAGATAAATGATATAATAAAATAAGTTATAAAACACAGAAATAAATCCCAAAATTCAAACTCAGATTACCACCACAAAACACACAGCTCACTGAAAATAAAGACCATGGACCCATTATATGAGTAAGTACCTGTGAGCACATGCTTGACAACACGCTAAGTCCTTTCTCTCACTTTACCTTAAGGGATCAGATGTAATGGTTTCCCACAAGTTCTCAGAATTATCCATGGTTCTGGTTAAGATGACACAAAAAAAAATCTAGAATGCCTGTTTATGGAAGATGAGGTTTTTCTTATTTGCATCCTTAATGTACCATAACCGATGAAATTCTAGATGCCTAGTGAAGATGTGTTATATAAATAAATGATGAAGAAGATTCAATTTAAAATTATTTTATGTTTATTAGGAGAATCTTTCCACTCAATTTCATGATCCACTTTATAATACAGACTCTGTCATTCTTCTCCACAGATTCCAGTCAGGATATATCATAATACACCACACTTATTCAAGTGTATTTGGTATATATTTGTATCCACCTGCCCAGGACAACTCCCTCAATATATATTCCATATACAGGAATTGCCTATCCTGATATTTCCATTTATTAGGAAGATACTATCATGAAGATACAACCTTACTGTTTCTGGCTTCGCCCAGAGAGGACATAGTACAATAGATCACTGTACCCAAATTCGGTGGGAGAAAGCTGGATTCCCAGAGTCACGGACAATTCTGGGAACTTAGGGGAAACCATTTCCTCTGCTCACATTCCTGTGCTGAGAGGAAGCTGCTTAGAGCCCTATGGATACAGGAACCTAGGAAGGGTAAGGGAGGGGATCCTTCCAGTATCTACCTGTGTCCAGAGATGAAACCCAGTGGCCAGGAAAAGTAACACAACTGAGAACATAGACTAGACCAACCCTTCTGCTCCAAGCAAACAGGCTGGAGGCCTCAGGATACAGAAAACAAGAGCAGTCTGTGACAGGACACTTCTTGTTTCTGCCTGCACCCATTGCTGATCTGGTCCTACATATATGTGCACCCACATCTTGGTGGGAGAAAAAAAGTCTATAGGAACAGTGACAAAGAGTTTTACAGGATGGTCATGCCACTGTCAGAGACAGCAAGACCACGAAACACCAGAGAAAACCTGATGACAAGAGTCAAGCACAGGAACCTAAGCAACAGAAACCAAAACTAATTGGCATCTTCAGAGCTCCCTTATCCCAAGAAAGCAAAAATTGGATATCCCAACAAACTGAAAAAGCAAGATGTGGATTCAAAATCATTTTTCATGATGATGATAGAGGACATTGAGTAGGGAACAAATAAAACTCTTCAAGAAATACAGGACAACTCGGGTAAAAAATTAGAAGCCCTTAAAGGGGAAACACAAAATCCTTCAGAATCACATGAAAACACAGTCAAACAGATGAAGGAATTTAACAAATCTAGGATCAATAAGTGGAAATAGAAGCAATAAAGAAATCACAAAGAGAGACAACCCTGGAGGTGGAAAACCTAGGGAAATCAGAAGTCATATACAGAAGCATCAGAAAGAGAATTCAAGAGATAAAAGATAAAAATCTCAGGGGCAGAAGGTACTTTAGAGAACATTTACACAACCATCAAAGAAAATGTAAATCTCAAAAAGCTCCTAATGGAAAACAACCAGGAAATCCAGGACACACTGAGAAGATCAAAACAAAGGAAAATGGGTATAAAAGAGAGCGAAGATTCCCATATAAAAGGGCAAGTAAATATCATCAAAAATTATAGGAGAAAACTTCCCTGCCAAGGTATGTCACCCCCAGTGGAGCAATTTGTGTTGGGAGGGCTGTAAATGCAGTGGATAGGGAGGGGAACATCCATATAAAAGAAGGGGAGGGGAAGTAGATAGGGGGTAATAGACAGGAAACTAGTGAATAACATTATAATTTAAATAATTAAATATGCAATAAATATTACAAAATTAATCATAAATAAAATTAGATTTGAGCAACCATTAAAAAAAAGGGCCAGTATATATCATCAAAAATTATAGAAGAAAACATCCCTAAACTAAAGGGAGCAATGCCTATAATAATAAAAGAATCATACATTTCTCCAAATAGATTGGACAGAAAAGAAATTTCTCCCTTTACATAATAGTCAAAACACCAAATGCACAAAACTAAAAAACAATATTAAAGGCAGTAAGCAAAAAAGTCAGGTAACATATATAGGCATACCTATAAGTATTACACCAGACTTCTCACCAGAGACTATGAAAGTCAGATCCAGAGTGGATTTTATAAAACTCTAAGAGAAAATAAATGCCAGCCCAGTCTACTATCCCCTGCAAAACTTTCAATCAACGCAGCTGGAGAAACCAATTTATTTTATAATAAACTAAATTTATACGGTATATTTTCACAAATCCTGCCTTATGAAAGATAATAGATGGGAAACTCCAACACAAGGAGGGAAAGTACACCCTATAAAAAGCAAGAAAGTAATCCTCTTTCAACTAACCCAATGGATGAGAGTCACACAAATATAATTCCATCTCTACCAAAAAATAATAGCAGAAAACCACAATAACTATTCCTTAATATCTCTTAGCATCAATGCTCAATTCTCCAGTAAAAAAGACATAGACTAACAGACTGCCTACATAAAGAAGAACTAGAATTTTATTGCATAAAGGAAAGAGAGCTCAGTGACAAAGACAGAGAGTATCTCAGAATAAAAGGCTGGAAAAAAATTTTTCCAAGAAAATGGTCTGCAGAAACATCCTGGCGCATACATTCCAGTATCTAAATCAACCAAATGTTATAAGAAAAAAAAGATAAGGGCGGACACTTCATTATCATTCAAGAAAAAAATTCCACCTGGGTCAATTCTCTATCCTGAATATCTATATGCTACACCCAAGGGGACCTAAATTTATAATGGAAACTGCACTAAAGCTCAGGCTAACGAAATAGTAGTGGGAGACTTTAACAATATACACTCAGCAATGGCCAGATCATGGATAACCGGAGACACAGAGATATTAACAGATTTTGAACCAAATGGATTTAAGAAATATCTATACAATATTTCATCCTTGAACAAAAGAATATACCTTATTCTCAGGAACTCATGGCATATTCTCCAAATCTGATCATACAGTTAGTCTTAAAAAAGGCATCACCAGATACAAAAGAGTGAAATAATCCCATGCATATTCTCACACTACCATGACCTAAGGCTGGACTTCAATAAGAACAAAAATGGCAGAAAACACAAATACACATGGACGTTGAACAATATTTTACTCAGTGATAACTTGGTAGAGGATATATTAAAGAAAAAATAGAAATGTTTTAGAATTTAAGGAAAAGTAAGGCACAACAAACTCATATTTATGGGACACAATGATAGTATAGCTAAGAGGAAAACTTAAAGTTCTGAGAGTAGCCAGAGTGAACATGGAGAGAGCATACATTAGCAGCTTGACAACAAATAAAAACCTCAAAAACAAAAAGAAGCAGATACATCAAAGAGGAGCAGAAGTCAGGAAATAATCAAACACAGGTCTGAAATCAACTAAGGAGAAACAAAAAGAACTTTACAAAGAATCAAGAAAACCAGGAGCTGGATCCAAGGGTAAATCAACTTGATAGATAAACCTGAGCTAGAATGACAAAAGGGCACAGAGAAAGTATCCAAATAACAAAATCAGAAATGAGAGGGAAACAAAACAACAGAAACTGCAGAAATTCAAAACATCATCATACCGTATTACTGAAATTTATAGTCAAGAAAAGTAGAAAATCTGGATCAAATGATCAATTTTTTATACAGGGAGCAGCTACCAAAGTTAAGTCAGGGTCAGACAAAATATCTAAACTGTACCATGAATCCTAAAAAACTAGAAACAATTATTACAAGGCTCCCATTCGTTAAAAGATCCCAGGACAAGATGATTTCAGTGGAAAATTCTATCAGCACTTCCTAGAACCAAATACCACTATTGTCCAAAATATTCTGCAAAATACAGAGGAATACTACCCAATTCCATCGACGAAGCTACAGTTATACTTATACCTAAAGCACACAAAGTCCCAATAAAGAAAGTAAACTTCATACCAATTTCCCTTATGAATATTGACAAAAAATAGTCGATCAAATCATTGGAAATCAAATCCATGAACACATCAAAATGATCATCCATCACTATCAATGAGCCTTCATAACAGGAATGCAAGGATAGTTCAATATGGAATTCCATTAACATAATCCACTAGATAAACAACTGAAAGAAAAAAAATACATTTTCATCTCACGAGATGCTGCGAAAGCATTTGACAAAACAAAACACCCCTTCATAGCCAAAGTCTTACAATGATAGGAATTCAAGACTCCTCAACAAGAGTAAGGTAGGGTACAGCACACTAGTAGCCAAAAGTAAAACTAAATGAAGAGAAACTTGAACCCCTCCCTCTAAAATCAGGGACGACACAAGGCTATTCATTCTCTCCCTACTTATTCAATATAGTACTCAATATGCTAGCCTGACCAATTAGACAACAAAAGGAGGACAGGTGAATACAAGTATTAAAGGAAGTGGTCAATATTTCACTATTTGCAGGTGATATGATAGTGTACATAAGTGACTCCATAATTTCCACCAGAGAACTGCTACAGTGACAAACAACTTCAGCAAATCCGGATATAGAATTAACTCAAACATATCAGTAACGTTCCATGAATAAACAGACCAAGAAAGAAATTAGGGAAATGACACTCTTCACAATAATCACAAATAACAAAAAATACCTCCGTATAATTCAACCCAGGCAAGGGAAAGTTCCATATGAAAAGAACTTAATTTCTCTAAAAGAAGAAAATCTCAGAAGATGGAAAGACTTTTCATGTTCATGGATTGGCAGTACTGATATAGAAAAATGGCCCTTTGCCTAAAGCAATCTACAGATTCAATGCAATCCCCAAAAAAATTTCAAAAAATTCTTCATACAGTTAGAAAGAGAAATATGCAAGTTCATTTAGAATAAGAAAAAAAGCAAGGAAGTGGAAACTATTCTCTAAATAAAAGAAATTCTGTGGAAATCAACATCCCTAACCTCAAGTTGAATACCCAGCAACAGTGATAAAAATTATATGGTATTAGTACAGAGACTGGCAAGTAGGACACCTGTGTTGGTTCATCTAGATGTCAGCATGTAAATTAATGTAAATCCATCCATTCTTATCACGATTTACATAGCTGAAATCCAAGTGGATTAAGGGCATCCAGAAAAAAGAGATATACATAATCAAATAGAAGAAAAGTGGGGAAAAGCTTGAAAACATATAACAATGGAAAATTTCTTGAACAGAACAACAAACCAGTGGCTAATTCTTTACGATGAAGAGTTGACAGATTGGACCTTGTAAAAATCCAAAGGGTCTGTTAGGCAAGGAACACTGTCATTATGAGAAAATGGCAACTAATATCTTGAAAGAAGATCTTTGCAATCCGATATCTGAAAGAGAACTAATATTCAATATGTACGAAGAACTGAAGAAGTTATACTCCAGAATGTCAAAGAACCCTATTATAAATGGTGTACAGGTGTAAACAAATAATTTTCAGCAGAAGAATTTTGAATGGCTGAGAAAATTATAAAGAAATGTACAACATCATTATTCATCAGGGTAATGCAAATCAAAAAATACACCAGGCAGAATGGCTAAGATCAAAAATTCAGTTAACACCAGATGCTGGTCACAATGTGGAGAAAGAGCTAGACTCCTCCATTATTTGTTGGATTGAAATGAGGTACATTATTCTTGAAATTACTCTGGGCTTTCCTCAGAAAATTGGACAAGTATATGCTGAGGACTTAACTATGCCATTCCTGGGCATATTCCCAAATGATGCCCCAACAGATAACTAGGACAAATGTGGTACTATGTTTATAGCAGCTGTATTCATGATAGCCAGAAGCTAGGAAGAACCCAGATGATTTGACCACATGAATGGATACAGAAAATGTGGTTCATCTACATAATTGAGTGCAACTCAGTAATCAAATACAATGTCATCATGAAATTTATAAGGAAATGAATGAAAGTATGAAATACCATCCTGAATGAGGAAACCAAATCACACACACACACAAAGAAACAAAAATAAAACACACACACACACACACACATGCACGCACAAACACACACACACATCCACATACATACACACATCCACACACACACACACACACACACACACACACACACACACAAAAAAAAAAAAAAAACCCAAAACCTTGAATTACCCAACACACAATTCACATACTGCTTTAAGTACAAGAAGAATGATGAACCAAGTGAGGATGGTCTGTCTTAAAGGTGGAAACAAAGATATTGATAGGGCATGATATGGAGATTAAGTTTAGAGCAGAGATTGAAGGAATAGCCATTCTGGGCCTATACCACCTGGGGATCTAGCCCACATCCATACAGCCCCCAAACCTAAACAATATTTCTGATGCCAACAAGTACATGCATACAGGAGCCTGATATATCTGTCCCTGTGAGGCTCTTCCAGATCATGACAAATACCGAGGTTGATGCTTCAGCCCACCATTGAACTGAGTACAGGGTCTACTTTGGAGAAGATAGAGAAAGTATTAAGGGAGAGAAAGTGCCTTGTAACCCAGAAAGGACAACAGTGGTCACAAACCAGAGTTCCGCGGGACTAAAATACTTCCTTAAGACTGCACATGGAAAGACTAGTGTCTCTAGCTGCATATGTAGCAAAGCATGACTATGTTCTATACCAATGGGAGAAGCTCTTGGTCATGCCAAAGCTGGAACTTCCAGTAAATAGAATGTCATGCTGGGGAGGCAGCAAGGGGATGTTTTTGCAGAGGGGGAAACACCTTTGAAAAAGACAGGGCAGCAGAAGAGGAAAGGGATAGGGGGCTTACGGATTGAGGTCACACACATACAGCCTTTATATTTTTGTATGCCTTTAACAGCTCAATGGCAAGGCCACTTCCTAACCTCCGAGTGGCTAAACTATCCCCACTGATATTCCCACGTTATTATTTGCTAAAATCTTTATCCCAACCTTCTTGCCCTGGACACCATTGGGCAGCTCTCCTGGGTCTGCTTATTCTCATGCTCTTCTATGTCAGCTGCTTCTCTGTCCTGAAAGTCTGTCCTGGAGAATTTCCATGCCTTCTTCCTCTCTGGACCTTTGTCCAAGCATCCTGAAACTCCCGCTCTGTCTGCCCTGCGTGGACACTGTCTATCATTATCTCTATTTTCCAATCAGAACCAATTGAGGCAGGGTCCTTGATTCATAAGTTCAGGACACTATGAGAAGCATGAGGATAAAATCAGCTAAAATAACTATTTGTATGTGATTTTTCTGGGTACAATATTTACCAAACCAGAAAGAGATACCTGTTAAAGTACTAGAGTCATTGAAAATATCAGTAGACACATAATAATAATAATAAATATTAATATTAATATAATATAGTATTATAATAAAAGTGATTATAACAAGAAATATAATAATTATAATAATAAATAATAATAAAAAAGTAATCTTAATCATCATCATCATACTCATCATCATCGTCAAATCCTAATTGAACAGAGAAATAAAAATACAAAAACTGTGAAGGAAAAAGACTAAGTCACACGTAAAGCTGATCACATGAGACTAAGACCTGAATTTTCAATGGATATTCTAAAATATAAATGGGCTTGGATCACCTTTCAACACGTTTTCAAAGAATCCAGATACTAGCCTAGAATTTATTACTGAGCAAAATGTATCATTCACATCAACACAAGAGGAGAAACTTTACATAGCCTAATCACTAGGAAGCCATGTCTCTTCAGCAATTTTAGTCTAAAAATGGGAAACCGGATTCTAAAAATAAGGGATATTCTCAAGAGAACAGAAATGGTAAATAACCCTGAAGTCATTCATTGAAAGAGGGAAAAAGTAGGTGGCAACAACAAAATAAAAAAGACCCATAAATACTCCTCATTAATAACGGTAATCATAGGGGTTGGGGATTTAGCTCAATGGTAGAGCGCTTTTCTAGCAGTTGCAAGGCCCTGGGTTGGTCCCCAGCTCCAAAAAAAAGAAAGAAAGAAAGAAAGAAAGAGAAAGAAAGAAAGAAAGAAAGAAAGAAAGAAAGAAAGAAAGAAAGGAAGGAAGAAAGGAAGGAAGGAAGGAAGAAAGAAAGAGAAAGAAAGAAAGAAAGAAAGAAAGAAAGAAAGAAAGAAAGAAAGAAAAATAACGCAAAACATTAACTGTCCCACACCAATAATATGCAGGCTCTCAGTTTGTTTAAGAAAACAGGTTTATTTCTCCTGCATCCAAATAGTACATTTGTTTTAGATACAATTGCGTACTTGTGTTTAAAATGCAATTGCCCATATTTCTTTTTTTTTTTTTTTTTGGTAAGTATATTTATCGTTCATTAGTTTTTTATACAAATCTAGAAGATTTTCTGTTTAATTGTAAGTATAGAATTTTCATTTAAATATATTTGTTTTTCTTTCTTTTTTTTGGAGGGGGTGTTCCCATCCCCATACTACCCCCATTACTGCCCTTCCCCCAATAATCACGTTCACTGGGGATTCAGTATTAGCAGGACCAAGGGCTTCCCTTTCCACTGGTCCTCTTACTAGGCTATTCATTGCTACCTATGAAGTTGGAGCTCAGGGTCAATCCATGCATAGTCTTTGGGTAGTGGCTTAGGCCCTGGAAGCTCTGGTTGGTTGGCATTGTTGTTCATATGGGGTCTCGAGGCCCTTCAAGCTCTTCCAGTTCTTTCTCTGATTCCTTCAACGGGCGTCCTTTTCTCAGTTCAGTGGTTTGCTGCTGGCATTCGCTTATATATTTTCTGTATTCTGGCTGTGTCTCTCCGGAGAGATCTACATCCGGTTCCTGTCAGCCTGCATTTCTTGCTTCATTCATCTTTTCTAATTGAGTCGCTGTATATGTATGGGCCACATGTGGGGCAGGCTCTGAATGGGTGTTCCTTCTGCCTCGGTATTAATCTTTGCCTCCCAATTCCCTGCAAAGGGTATTCTTGTTCCCCTTTTAAAGAACGAGTGAAGCATCGGTCTTGAGTTTCATGTGTTCTATGCATCTAGGGTAATTCAATCATTTGGGCAAATAGCCACTTATCAATGAGAGCATACCATGTGTGTTTTTCTGTGATTGTGTTACCTCACACAGGATGATATTTTCCAGTTCCCTCCATTTGCCTATGAATTACATAACGTCATTATTTTTGACAGATGAGTAGTACTTCCTTTTACCAAATATAATAATGCAATATTTTATATGCTACAAAGCATGCTTTTGGGAAACTTTATTTTGTAAATTTAATTCATCTGTTTTCATTAGTTTTATCTGAAGGAATTTTATTTGCTAATATGTTTAAATTTTAGGTACCTTGTGTGTGTATGTGTGTGTATGTGTGTTTGATAATTCAACTCTAAAATGACCAGGATATTGCTTTAGTGATAATGATAATTTATGGGCACTGAGAATTTTTGTATATACTTTATATATAAACTTTATATATAGTATAAAAACATATATAATATATAATGTATATATAATTTATATATATGAAAATATGTTCTGTATATTTTTTCAAAGCACTGTTTAGACATGAATACAAGATTAAGCTTTGTAATCGTATTTTTACCTTTTTCCAACACTAATTTATCTAATTAGGTGTCTATAAAGAAATACATGGAAGCATGAATCAACTCAACTTCAAATGTCGGTACACTCAATGTTATATCTTCCTTTTAAACATGATTGTTAATCTTTGGTCCATAAAATATATTTATATATTTAATTTGCTCTATTTATATTAGAAATGTTTGCTACATTGTATATATGTACTCGTTGATAACTTCGTTCTGTGAAAAAATTTTAAGAATAAATGACTTATGTACATTATTATAAAATATAAGATCACTGAATTTTTCCCGAAATCAAATACCATAAATATAAGAAGCATTTCCTGTCTGCATCTATTAACAAAAAATTTTGATATTCAAATTCTATAAACTTACTTTGATATTATCCATTAAAGTTTCTTCAAGTTGTCCATCTTTTAATAAAGGGATGTCACCAATTATGTCAATAATTTTTTCATTCTACATTTCTTTAAATTGTAAAATACATTTTTATTTAAATAAGTCATAACAAAAAGGGAAATATTATATAGACAGCAAAAGAGACCAAAGGAAATGAGTACCAAACTCTAACATTTGTGTCAATATCAGAAATGGAAAATGATAATTACTGTATTATTAATTTAATGAGACAAGATATCATTTTTATTTAATAATTTTTCCTGAATATTTTATGTATTTACATTTCAAATGTTATTTCCTTTCCTTTTTCTCCCATAACATCACAGCCTGTCTTCTGTGAGGATGTTCCAATTCCCACCAATCAACTTCAACCTCAATGCTCTGGCATTACCCTTCATCGAGAATACAAGCCTTCACGGGATTAAGGGCTTTTCCTTCCAATAATGTTAGACAGAACAATTCTCTGACACACATGTGGCTGAAGTCGTGGGTCCCTCAATCTGTACTCACTAGTGGTTGGTTTAATCCCTCGAATTTCTGGTGGGTCTGGTTGGTTGATATTGTTGTTCTTCCTGGGATTTTGCAAACCCCTTCATCTCATTAAGTATACTCTTTAACAACTTCATTGAATCACCCTTGTTCAATCCAATGTTTAGCTACAATCATCCTCACCAGTGTCAGAAGGGTTCTGTCAGAGTCTCTCAAGAGACATCCATATCTGACTCCTGTTAACAAGGACTTGGTGACATCAGCAATAGAGACTGGTTTGTGTGACTGCATATGGGACAGATCCCCACATGGGACAGTCTCTGGTTGACCCTTTCTTCAGTCCCTGCTTAACTCTTTATCATTGAATTTTCTCCCATGAATATTTATTATTCCTTCTAAGAAGGAATGTAACATCTGCATTTTGATATTCTTCCTGCTTGGGCTTAACATGACCTGTGAATTCTTTCTTATATATTCCACACTTTTGGACTGATACACACTTCCTATAAATGTATATCATTTGAGTTCTTTTGTGACTGGGTTACCTCACACAGAATGATAATTTCTAGTCTATCCTATGAATTTTATGCAAACATTGGTTTTGATAGGTTAGAAGAACACAGGTGTGTAAATGTACTATATTTTTTTATCCATTACTATGTTGAGGGACATCTGGTTCCTTTTCAGCTTTTGGCTATTATAAAAAAGAAAGGTTGCTCTCAACTTGTAGCACCATGTGTCCTTCTTATATGTTGGAGCATCTTTTGGGTATATATCAAAGAAATGGGATTGTGGTATCCTCAGGTAGTACTATATCCAACTTTGGGAGAAAATTCCAGACTGATTTCCAGAATGGTTATACCAGCTTGCAATCTGACCAACAATGGAGGAGAGTTCCTCTTCCTCCACCTCCTTGCCAGAATCTGTTGTGAATTTCTTATCTAAGCTATTCTGAGTGGTGTGCTCTGTAACCTAAGAATTTGATGACTTGCATTTCCTGATGGCTAAGGATGTTGATATTCCTCAGTAGAGAATTCTTTGTTTAGTGCTATTCACCATTTTTGAATGGACTATTTGATATTCTGGAGTCTAACTACTTGAGTCTTTGTATAGATTGATTTTAGTCCTCTATCAGACGGAAGATTGGTAAAGATATTTCTTAACCTATTGATTTTACCTTTTTCCAAATGCCAGTGACTTATCCCTTACAAAAGCTTTATGAAGTCCAATTTGTCAATTCATGATCTTGGAGCAAAACCATTGGTGTTCTGTTCAGCAATTTTCCCTACTTTTTCTTCTATTAGTTTAAGATTTTATGTTTCTTGTGAAGATACTTGATCCACTTCGACTTGAGCTTTGTACAGAGTGATAAGAATTGGTTGATTTCCATTCTTCACATCCTAACCTACAGTCGAATGAGAACAGTTTTGGGAAAATGTTCCATTGGATGGTTTCGGTCATTTTCAAATACCAAGTTGCCATAGGTGTGTGCCTTCATTTCTGGGCCTTCAATTTTATTACATTGATCTACCTGAATGTCTCTTTAACATTCCCATTCTATTTTCATTATTATTGTTCTGTAATACAGCTTGAAGTCAACGATAATGATTGCCCTAGACATTCTTATATTGTTGATGAATGTTTTCTCTATCATGGGATTCTTGTTATTAAAACTGAATTTTCAAATTGCTCTTTCTAACACTGTGAAGAATTGAGTTGGAATTTAGATGGTGATTGCCTTGAATCTGTTGATTGCTTTTGTCAAGTTGGCCATTTTTACAATATTAACCCTGCTCTTGCATGAGCATAGGAAATTATTCCATCTTCTGAGATCTTCTTCAATATTTTTCTTCAGAGACTTGAAATTCCTGTCACTTGCTTTTTTAGAGTCAACTTGATGTACTTTTTATTATTTGTGACTATTTTGGAGGCTGTCATTTCCTTAATTTCTCCTCAAACTGTTTATCCTTGAAGTAGAATGCTACTGATTTGTTTGCGTTAAGGTTACATCCACCCACTCTGCTGAAGTTGTTTATCAGCTGAAGAAGTACCCTGGTGAATTTTTGGGATCACTAAAATGTACAATTACATCATCTAAAATTGTGATATTTTAACTTCTTGCTTTCTAAACTTTTTTGTTTTCCCTCGTGTTTTTTTTCTAATTTTTGTGGATAAGACTTCCAGAACTGTATTGATGGGATAAGTAGAGATTAGGCAACCATTTGTAGTTTGTGTTTTTTGTGGTATTGCTTCAAGTTTCTCTCCAGTAAGATTGATGTTGGCAACTTTTTTTTTTGTAATATTGCTTTTACTATGTAAGTATGGGCGTTGAATTGCTAATATTTTCCATGACATCTAGAAGAAATATTGATTTTTTTAAATTATTGATCAGCATCTAAAAAGATGATCATTTCCCCCCCTTCGAGAGTTTATTTACATAATTGATTCTTCGATATGCTGACATCCAATTGAACCATAATTTCTTGAAAATTCTGTCTTTTTTCCATTTCATGTTTTTAGCACCTTTGTCAAAGACAAAGTGACCATATGTGTGTGCATTGATTTCTGGATCTTCAGGCTAGGATATCTGGTGAAAATTTCAATTACCATGGATGGAGAAACCAAGACATTCCATGACAAAGCCAAATGTACACAATATCTTTCCACAAATCCAACCCTACAAATGGTAGTAGATGGAAACTTCCAACACAAAGAGGGAAACTACACGTTAGCAAAAAGTAGGGAATTAATCTTCAACAAACCCAAGAGATGACAGCCACATAATTGTAATTAAATTTCTAAGAACAAAAATAACAGGAAGCAACAGTCCATTTCATTTAATATCTCTTATCATCAATGGACACAATTCCCCAAATAAAAAGATATTAACTAAGAGACTGAAAATATAAAGAGGATCCAAATTTTGCTGCATACAGGAAATACACCTGAGAGACAAAGACAGAGTTTCTCAGGGTAAAAGAATGGAGAAAAATTCTAAGCAAATGTTCGCAACAGACAAGCTGGAGTAGCCTTTCTAATATTGAACAACATTGAGTTTCAACAAAAAGTTATCAAAATTGATAAGGAATAGAACCAAGAAAAAATAATACAAAGATGAACTTTCAATTCTGAACAATTATGTTTCAAATCAAGGACACTTAAATTCATTAAAGAAACATAACTATAGCTCAAAGCAAATATTGCACCACACAAAATAAATTGTTGGAGACTTCAATTCTGCACTCTCATCAACGGATAATTTATGGAAACTGAAACAAAACAGATATGGTTAAAATAACAGAAGTTATTTTAATAACTTAAAAAATCCAAATGGATTTAACAGATATTTAGATAACATTTCATCCTAAATCAGAAGAATATACCTTTTACTATGCACCTCATTGTAACTTCTCCCAATTTGAACATATAATCATTCACATAACAGGCCTCAATTGATACCAGAATACTGAAGTAAGCCTATGCATCCTATCAGATCACCATGAACTTGGGGTGCTCTACTATATTTTATTATTTTTTGTATTTGTTTAAATTATCGATGATTTATTTATGTGGTGTTTTTGAAACATCATCTTTCTTGATAGTTTGTCACTATGCAATAAAGACTGGGTTAAACATAGTGGTAGTTCTTCCATTTTTGCCTCTACAGTAGAAAGAGTGAATTCTCCATTCCAATCTAGGTTTATATACTACATTTTGAGTTAACTCTTTGTGCATACATTGCATTTAATGTTTTCCCTTTGTTTGAATATATATTTGTATTATCTAACCTTACAAATTTGTAATTTTATAATGAAATTTTTAATTTCATATTTTCTGACTCTAACTTTTAATCTCATTTTGCTTATATTTTTTTCTCCATTTTAAATGCATTTTTTCTCTGTGAATACTTTTCCCTCTTTATGTATGTTCGTGCCTTTATGGGATTTTCTTATTGTTTATCAGTGGAAAAATGCAATTTATTCACAGCAGCAGCCATATATGAAGGAAAATACAAGAGTTAATTAGCTATTTCAATAGGATGGATTACTTATTAAAAATAAGAATCTCCAAAACAAAGAACAGTGACTGATTTCACACTACCCTTCCCCAATGATCCCAGAATACAATAATGCCAAGTAGTGTACTGTGCTCATGTGGTCGTGGGAAATAATTTATGGAAGAATAAAACCACATACCACAGAAAATTTAAAGAATCCCTTTCCCCTTACACACATATACATAATGGGATTACAAGGTGGTCAATACAATTAATTGAAGCTAAAGTAAAAATTTATATTGCTACAAAAACGTGGTGGCAAGGAAGAATTTCAAACCATGGTCAACTATATAATTGTGATCATTTTTTACCAAAATTGTGGGTTGTTCCCCAGGACAATAATAGCTGGACTGAACCCACCTTTTATCTTTACAGAGTGAGGGAACCGTGGCCCTATTGGGAATGATGAAGACAAAAAACAAAAACAATAACAAAAGGGTATATTAATAGAACCAAATCAGTAATGCAAATTACCATGAACAACTTCACATTCTAACCAGAAAAGGCACCAAAACTAAAGTCACATTTGAGCACCCTATGTGAAGTCAAAAGTGAGTGGGCCATGGTCTTTCTCCCTTTCATGTTTTTAAAGTACATTACAGAAACAGGAATCTCAGATTGCTTTTCCATGATTTTTGAAAGGATTTTTAGCCCTCATGTATTAAAATACCATTTGAAAGTACTGATAGCTGCTGTCTAGGTTTTTTCCAACTTCACAAACTTCTTGGACTAAAGTTCCAAAATGTAACTAGGCCCAACCCTGGTCTGTAAAAGTATGATAAGGGAATAATGACAGATATTTTAAGGCCCAAGCACTATAGCACTATACTATTGAATACAGTGATCCAAATTAATTCAAATAGCTCAAGAGAATAAGAAGATACATTAAAAAAAGGGTTAGAAAAGTGTAGAAGAATCAACTCCTTCCTTGTGTATGCCAGTATTTACGGTTCTGCACTAAGTCCTTAGAGGCAGTATTCAAGTAGCAATTGGAAGAAAGAACTCAGGACAAGACAGGGAGATAAACTAGCATGCTCGGTTTATGTAAGAGAAATACTTAGAAATGAAAATGTCTTGTAAAATTAAAAAGAGTTTTTTTTATTTTCATTATTTTCATTTTTTTTCATTATTTTCTCATTCCAATCAAAACAGACATCCATGAATAATTCTCCTCTAAGGCTTCCATGAAACAGGTTAAACAAAAATTAACATAAACATTTAAAAGTTTGAAAATGAGACAAAAGAAAAAAAGCCTTGCGTATGTTTCAGAGCAGGATCACAGGGAAATGAGATGAATCTGGTCAAGATGAAACCTAGAGTGGCAAGCAGGATCTAGAATTAAGAACTGGATGAGAAAGGCAGTGGAGTAGTGACAGGAGTATGGCCAGGCCTGACAGATAAGGCTGGGCCCTTTACAGGGGCACAGAATTGGGTAAGAACATATTTCAAATAAAGCAGCACCTTTTCTTTCTTCTCACCTCAAGTATCCCATCCCATAAAAAAAAACCATTTTGATAATAATACAGAAGAGTTATGGTATGTCACTCACTTCCCATTTGCATTTAACCTTCCCTCCGAAGTCAGGAAATATGAACATTTCAAATTTCCAAGAAGAAAAATTCATCGCCAGGTATGTGTTTGTCATGTGGACTAAGTGACAAACTGAAATATGTGAGGGCAGAGAAGGTGGAGACTGTCTCATTCCACAGGGCAGAAATAGTGACTGCCCAAGTTAATAAGGGTTAAGACAACCATAACTGGTAAACTAGTTCTCATAACATTAAAGTTATTTATATTATTCTTAACTATACTTAGTTCAAATCACTTTCCAGCTCAGTCTTCATTTTGAATGATGCTGATCTATCCTGCAATATGTCTCTACCATCTTCTCTTTCTAGTATTGGCTTTCATCATGGGGATAATAGATGATTGTAGCTGCATAGGCGATGTTTTTATTTCTATATATCTCTCCCTTTACATACTATATGTGTGGTAACATGTAATGAGTTTCATTTGGAGAAGGTATGAATGATTGATCTAATATATATGGTTTAAACCTCTATTGAGATTATTTAGAAAATATCAGGTATCCATTCTCTGTAAATAATTGCTTCTCTCATATGATAAAGAAACAATAAAATTTTATTCTAGTCAAAAAATTCTCTACAATTTTAATATCTAAAGATAAAGAAGAACATTAAGATAATGTGGAATATTAGATCATCTGAACAGCACGATCATTTATTTAAGAATAACCAGAATAATTGAGATGTTTCTGGAACATAATATAGGAACAAAAAACAAAGCATTGAATAAATAGTGGCAGAAGAACAGGGTCATTTTGTGAAATGTAGCTTACCTTCAGATCCACTGTTTTCTTTTATTTAGTAAAAATTCAATTTAAATACTCTTCTTCAGTGTTCTCCTTCCTGTCATTGACTCTATTTTCAAAGTTCTATCCCATAACTAGGATGATTATTAAATTTAAAACCAAGAATTTTGTGTGTGTTAATCACTTTCTGCACTAACTTATTTGTGGTTTATTCTTTTCTCAATGGCCATGTTGTGTTGAAGTCATGAAGAATTTCTGGCTCATTTGATGAAATTTTTCTGAAAGCATATATCATTCATAGTTATAAAATGCTGTGAATATATTTAATAGTACTGGATATTATAGTTAAAAATCATCTGGATAAATAATTTTGCATGAATAACATAACACGCTAAAATACTAAAGTGAAAACCTAGAAATGCTAGATATATATTAAATAGTTTTACTCTTCTAGAGTTTGTAACTTTACAAAATATGAGCAAATCGCTTCTTTCTGTGAAAATCACATTCATGAGCTATTACATTCTAATGAAACTCCTGTGTCAGCTCCCATGAAGTTGGATTAAATGCTAATTGCAATCCAAAATATTTGCAGTAAGTAAATGGGCACATTATTTGTCCACATGTACTAAACAATCATCTAATTTAAGCATAGGTTTTCTCTTCATGAAATAAGAACTACCAGATATAATGTGAAAAAATACATCTATTAAAGTAATTTTTTTTTTGTTATATAGCAGCTATTAATTCATGGTCTGAGTAATGGCTTAAATCACCAAACCTTGAACAGTAAATAGGAATTTCTAGTGAGTTAGAAGTTCTCTCAAGCATCTTCAAGTAAATCGATCTAAAATATATTCTTTTAAAATTCTCCTAAATACACTTATCATGAAATATTCCACATCACAGTAAATAACTCCAACATATTTTCATTTGCTCAAAACAAGACATTGTCTTTCTTTCGTCCGGCCCTCCCCATAATCAGTCTACTACGAAACACATAAATTTCCAAAATAGCTGTCTGATATGAATCTTTTTCTTTATCACTGACACTATTTCCAGATTGACTTCAAAAACATCCTTTAAATCATTCTTTGTATCATTTAATAATTCATAAGTAAGCAGAGTCCCTTAGTATGTACATAGAGAGTTAAACAAAGTTATTTAAAACTATTCAATGATTGCTTAGACATTTTCCATAAATAACCATTTACATCTCTCATATTGTTTCTGTAAACCCATATGTGATATCTAAGCTTCAGATATATTTGGTCCTCTCTTCCATCACTTAATCTATACAAACTACTTTCTTATATACTTTTTGTATATGCAATCTCTTTTCCTTTTTTTGACCTTATATTTATAGTAATATTGCCCGAAATGTAGTTCAATTATTTTTCATCTAATTTAATTTAGCTGTCACTTCTTTAGGATAATCTCCACGACCTAATTTCTAAGAGAGATTCTTCAATTATTTGCATAAAATCAACTCCAACACACTGATTTATAAATTCATCTTTCTTTTTTCTTATATCGTAATGCAATTTTTATAAGAGAAAGTTCATAATACTTTTTATTCATTCCTAATGTATACCACTATTATGGAGCCTGGTACATTAATGGAGACTTATTATTTATTACATGATCCAGTGAGTTGTAAATATTAACTTTATACTATTCTTCACTTTAATGTATATGCATTCCATGCATTGCTTAAACCATCATGAAGTATTTATGAGAGTTCTTCAATATAATACAATTCAATGACCTAGATGACATTGCCGAAATATTTTTATTTGTCAACGATAGTCTATTTCATATTCAACAGCGATGCTTTGTTGACTGAGCAATTATCTCAGCTAGGAATACATTTGAAATGAAAGAAAAAGATACCTAATTTTAATTGATAGCACCCCTGTAAAAATGCCAAGTGCCAATCATTTGTGGTCTCATCTCTGAAAATACAAAGAGAAGCTCATTCCTAGGGGTTTACTGGTCACGGATTCAAATTTCATTTGTGAGCTGTTGCAGTGAAAGATTAAGAACCAAGAGGACTCAAAGCTGTGTTTACAGAGCTGAATCTGTACCTCATCTCTCTCTCCCCATATCCTACCAGGAAATGGCTGGATTTCCAGGAGTGCTTACACACTCAAGATCACAGGAGAGACTCCCACTTTTCAGGGGGAACTGCCTGAATCCCTTAGAACCCAGAAACAGAGGGGCAGTCTGTTACAGGATACTTCTGGTTTCTATCTATTCCTTGTCAGTGAACCAGATCCACAGCTCTTGATACACAAGATCCTTCAAGATAGAGCTAGTGTCCCTAAAGTCCTGACACATAGGCTTACAGGAGGATCAATCCACTATCAGAGACAGTAAAACCAGGTAACAACAGAGATAACGAGATGGTGTGAGGGAAGTATAATAGCCTAAGCAATATAAACCAAGGTACATGACATCATGAGAACCCAGTTCTCACACCAACGCAAGGCTAGGATACCCTCAAGACAACAGAAAAGAAAAAGTAATGTTTGTACTTCAAATCACTTAACATGATGATGTTAAAGGATTTTAAGAGGACATAAATAATTCCATCTAAGGAATACAGTACAACAGATGTAAAGAGATAGAAGTCCTTATTGAGGAAACACAAAAATCCCTTAAAGAATTACAGGAGACCATAAGGAGACCATAGGCAAATGGATGAAACAAGAAAATATCATCCTGAGTGAAGTAACACAAACACAAATAAACACACATAGAATGCACTCACTTGTAAGTGGAAATTAGCGCAAGAGCTCAGAATATCTACAATAAACTCATATAAACTCTGAAGCTTAACAAGAAAGGACAAAGAGGGACTACTTCAATCCCAATTAGAAGGGGGAAGAAAATTATCATGGGAGACATACGGAGGAAGGACCCAGGGGTAAATATGGTGCAAAGGCTGTAAGAAATTCCATCCAGAGATCTGCAGACATCAAAATGGACACTTTGCTGATGCTGAGATGTGCTTGCAAGCAGGAGTCTAGTATGGCTGTCCTCTGAGAGGCCATGCGAGCACCAGAGTGATACAGATGCAGATATTCAGAGCCAACCATTGAAATGAGCCTACAGATCCCAATGGAAGAGGTAGGTGAAAGGACGATGGAGCTGAAGGATACTGTAATTAACAACAATATCAATTAACCAGACCCCTCAGGGCTCCTATGGACCTAAATGCCAACCATAGATTATACATGGTCTGGTACTCTACATATGTAGCAGAGGACTGCCTCATCTCACATCAGTGGAAGGGGAAGCACTTGGCCGTTTGGATGCTTGATGTCCCAGAGAAGAGTGATTCTATAGAGGTTAGGAAAGAATGAATTGGGCTTGCGGAGTCATCCTCTTAGAGACAAAGAGGAGGAATATGTGGAGGTGAGGTTTATGGAAAGGGGGTAATATTTGAAATATAAACAAAAACAGTGGCTAATACTACTAATAAAGGAGTGGTATTTTCCATACTTTACTTTACTGCACAGGTTAGCTTGGAACATTTATTGTTGTTGCCTAGATGCATATTTCTTCCTATAGTACCTGATATCTTGTTTCTCTGAGGAGTGTAGCCTTAGATCTTCCTCTTCATTCAAAGAAGGCATAACACTTAACTCCTTTCTCCAAGCAAAGTTGATTGTACTTATGTCTGTAAATGGCAGGAGGCATTTGTACAATCTAATTGGGGTTCACCAAAAGAATTATTAACAAGCAAAGCTTTTAATGCAAACAGTTTCTGTTCAATGAACTTACCAGTATTGAAAGCATCCCAGGACTTCTGGCCAGGCAACTGCATACATGTGTATTCATCAAGACAAAAGACAGCACTAGGACACAGAACAGAACAAGAGTAATCAAAGCATGTGAGCCACCATGTTGGTGCCAGGGTCTGAACTCAGGTCCTCTTCAAGAGTAGTAACGATTCTTAACTACCAAGGCACATCTCCAGTCACATACAATCATTGTTTATACAACCCCCCAAACACAGCACCACTTTATGTGTGTAAACACGCATACTAGACTTGAGGAGTGATTTATTTTTGTGAATGTTCAGTTACTGTGAAACAAACGCTCCTGTATTCATAAATTTTGGCATAGCCATTTTCCCTAGGAGGTTCTCTTCATTCTAAGCTTTAGTGTTTACATACATCTTCAAGGGAGGAACTGCCCTGACAGCCTACTCCTGCCTCCCCCCACCCTCATTTGCATCTATGCCTGCCTTTCTTCACTAAGTTAAACACCACCTCAGACTCTACTTTTTCATTTTGTTCAGTGTAGTAGACTCTCCAAAACCATAAAATGGAATCCCAGATGCATAGAGAAGAAATTTTGCTCTTTGTTACTTTGTTTGCTTTTAATTGCTTTTTCCCACTTCCACTGGTTTGAACTTGTGTCCAATTCAGTGGCAGGTTCTAAATTCAGCCTGAATTTTGAGAAGGGCTGTGGGTGGAGTGTGATAAAAGGGAAATTACTGGAGAGAACTCACTGGGATTTTGAGGAGAAATACAAATTGTTTAATGACTTAATTTTTCAGTTATACAGAAACCTGGACATAACTGACTTGAACTAAAACTTCACATCTGACAATTTGCTCGAAGAAAAAAAAAAGCCTTAAAGACAAAATTGACCCAACAAAATAAGTCTTAAGTTGTAATGATTGACCCTCTATAAAAAGAAACATTAATTTTTTTAAAGACAATTTTGATGTTTTTCTTTAACAGTTTTATATACATATATAATGAGTTATAGTCATTTCCTTTCTGTATTTCCCTTCCCAATTCCCCTCCCTCATCCCCCTCCCTCAATCTCTCATCCCCTTTTCAGTTCTCCCTTGCTTGCACCATCATTCCCTTGGTCAATGCCTTCTCTCACGCCATTCCCTCTCCAATTGACACCGATATTCTGAATAAGTCCCCCCTCCTATTTCATGTCTTCTTTCTGCATGTAATCCCTAAGTTTAATTAATTACATGAGTACAGAGGAATTCGGCAGAACAACTTATCTATGGATACAGGAATGAAGAAGGTAGTGAAGCAGAAATTTCTGGTTACTTTGTAGTCTCAACTGTGTCAAGGATATTGTTCTGGAAACTGTCTTAGGAGAGGATATTTTGCTGAGAAAAAACACATGGTGTTTCTGGTAGCTGCCTGGGAAAAGGGAATGTGATGTTTGCAAAGGGTCTGATTATAACCCTGGAAAACAGTGGGCAACACCATGGCATTGGCTTCCCTTGCCACTTTTTGCTGATGCTCAATGGAATTTGATGACACTGGTCTTCATTGACCATGCTGTGGCATTGGTTCACCTTTGCTTCTTCACTGACCATTGTTTGTCATGACTTTGTAGAGAAAAAAGCATCAGAGAACTTCTTGTGGTGTCATTGCGGTGGCTTCTTGCTGCCTCCTCCAACCTGGGCCAATTGGAATAGCTCAGGAATTTCTTCTGGCTTGAACTGTCCTTGGTGATTCATGAATTGTGTTTGTAAGTAGATCGACCTACCTCTGCTGATTCACTTCAACTGAACTGATAGCCTGATGATGAAGATTGAAATCGCCCCAGAGAACTATTTCTAAGCAGGTCCACATCATCCTTTGTTTTTCCTATTATCCTTTCCATTCCACTACCTATGCTGGGTAGTGGGCTAGAGGAAGGTTAAAGGGTTTAAAAATTCTTAATAAAGTAGGTCTTGAAAAATCTATGCTTGCAGGATAGAACCCGTCCTCAAATAAATGTTGGTTGCCAAGGGAGTGGAAGGTCTTTATGGCCTCTCCCATCTGTAATGAAGTGTTGAGGGGCCCAGTCTTGTGCCCATGACAATAGCCGCAATCAGTTTAAGAGTTCAATGACTAGGTCCTATCTAAAAGATATCCTTTTGCTGTCCACTTCCCCATCTTCTGGTTCTTATATTCTTTCTACCCACTCTTTCATGATCTTCTCTGAGCTGTGAGGGGAAGACTAAACTGTCCTATTTCTATCCGAACAGTTCAACACCACTGATTCCCAGCACTTTGTCCAGCTGTACATCTCTGCCCTTGGTAGTCAGAGGATTCTTCTCTGATGAGAGCTGAGTGAAATCATGATCTGTAGATACAAATATGGGTGTTTGGAAGGAAGTTTGACAATGTATTTAGCCCTAGGTTCTTTCATAGGGCCTACATCACCCTAACCATAGTTTCTTAACCAGTTTAAAGAACCTGGTGTGTATTCCCTCATTTGGAATAAGCCTTGTATACAATTGGAATGCTGCTGGTTACTACCATGACTCTGATGCCACTAATACATTAGGGGCACATCTTGCCTGACATTGTAGCTTGAACGGTTCACCCCCGAGTAATGTTGTAGATGATTTTCTCCCCTGGAAACCTACATAGCACTTTCTTGAACCATGAAGGCTAGCCATTATAGAGGATGCTTCCACCTCAACTTCAGATCGACTACAGTGGAGGCAATGCCTTAAGTCCAAGGTTTTTATTTTGTGCCTGTGTGTGTGTGTGTGTGTGTGTGTGTGTGTGTGTTGGTGTGTGTGTGTGTGTGTGTGTGTGTACATAAATGCACATACAGTGTATAATGTAGGCACTAATCCATTTTCTCTTCTATCTTATTCATTGAAGAAGCATTTCTCAGTAAAACACAGAGTTCACCAATATGACTAGTCTTGACAGCTATCTTGCTCTGGGGTTCTTCTCTATCCCTACCTCCCTGATCTTGGATTCTATGTGTGCCACAAAGCCTACCCATCATTTACCTGAGAGCTGTGAGCCATCTCCTCAACTGCTAATGTTCAAGACCAGGTGTTGGTCCCATCTCCTTTACTTTTGTTTTCTTATTTTTTTTTCTCGTCTTGGTAATAATAACAGAACTAGGATAAGGAATGACTAGCTCACTCAAACAATCACTCAAATCACTCCAGACAAATGTGTTCTACTAAGGAGGAGGACCCTGATGACTCTCTGTCCTGTTAAGTCTTATCTTAACAGATGAGTTAAAGGATGGTATTATCCTAGTGGGTGATTGCGGATGCTGTTGTTGATGTTGAGGGAGGCTGGCAAATGAGGGGCCATAGCTGAGTCACTTATAATAACAGATAAAATGCTGAGTGTGGTAGTGCATACATATATTCTCAAAACTCACGAAGATCTCATGTTCAAATCTAGCCTGGGCTACATAATAAGTCCAAAGACAGCCTGGGCTACATAGTAAGTCCAAGGCCAAGCTGAGCTACGTAGAAAGTCCAAGGTCAGCTTGGCCTACTTACATGACTCTTCTCCAAAAAACAACCTTTTTTTTTCCTTTTTGGTTTCTGTCTCTCATATTTCCTCTACACTGATACCAGTGCTATAGTTTGGGCGCGTGGAGGAGAACTTCCATCCCGTCTGATGGTCCAGGCTCTCCCCAGCAGTAAGGCTAACCAAACAGTGCAGCAAACAAGTCTGTTTTGATTGTTGCAGAAAAATATGACACAGCTGAAGTGCTGTCTGAAGAAATGTCTCTAAGATGGGACAATGCCTCGGGAGACTGGGCTTGGATCTTGTGTTAGTTTCCTCATAATAAAAACAATGGTGTTCTCAACCAGAGTGTGTGTTGGGAATACAATGCTGTGCTTCCATTTCAACACTGCATAATCTCCATATGGCAACCCTGGAAATCTTGTTTGATATTAAACAGATTATAGGAGAGACAAGTTGTGTATAAACAGTGTCTTTGAAAAGTGTTTAAACGATGAATAATTTTTTTTTTAATTTTTGACTGTGGTACCAGGTTCAGTGTTATGCATAAACTCTAAAACACGGCAATTTCTTTTTTTTAAATCGCCAAACAGAATGGACCTTATATTTTCCTATCTAGGTTTAATCGAGACGACAAAATACCATTCTTTGCTTTAAAAAAGAAAACTAATTGTTTTTCATTGGCTTTTTTTTTGTTAATTTCTTATTTTTAGTGTTTTGGGGTTAATTTTAACAATTATTTTTTCATTGAATTAATTATTTTCTTATTTTCTAGTGTAGATAAAAATTTAGGTTGCTGGTCTTTGTTTCTAATCTAAGAATTAGTGTTGTAAATTAAGTTTCCTCTTAGCACTTTCATAGTTATGTCTCACACATTTTGATAATATGTTTTCTATCTTCTTCTTTTTTTCTTATTATTACATTGTTTCATAATTTATGTATTACTTGTGAATGTGTAATTTAATGTTTGTGGACTGGGAGACTCCTGTTGTCTCTCATTGAAGACTTCTATTTTAGTTTTGATGTATTAGCAGAACACATCCCGAGGGGCTGGAGATGCAGCATAGTGGACAGAGTGCTCACTGGGCTCTCACACAGCTCTGGGCTCCACCTACAGTACCTCATAAGCCTGGTGTGGTGGTACATGCCCATAGTCCCATTACTAGGAGGAGAACTAGGTGTCCAATATCATCCTTGGGTGCATAGTGTGTTTGAGGACAGCCTGGGCTACATGAAACCTGTAAAAACAAATATGCCCCACAAGACATCTTTTCTTAGGCATTTGCCAAACTTTGTTCTGTGTTTTTTGAGTATCTGAAAAGTCCAGGGGTACTTGAAGGAAAAGAACATCCTGGTGCTACTAGGGACTGTCAGTCAGAGACATTGGGTGGTGAAGCCATCTCATCCGACCTGGTTTTCTGCCTGCTTCTGTTGCTTATTGGCTGATCCGTGTCCACAGCTTTACTCATAATTGCCCTGCTTCCTTATTAGCTGTACCTATTCTTCCTTCCTGCTGAGGCTGTTATGGAGTAGTGACACAAAGAATTGGGGTCTCCTTCCAGTCCATTGATTCTCTCAACAATAAGTTCTTTCTCTGTAGAAATAGTTTCTCTGTTGCCTACATTATCAGAAATAAATATAACACATTTTTCTGTTTTATTTTGACACTGGGTTTCATTATGTAGGTAGTGCTGGCCTGAAACTCACTGTATAACTGTATAAACCATGTAGGCCTTGAAGTCAGAGCAATTAGCTTGCTTCTGAGTGCTGGGATTAAAGGGGCATACCTGGCTCCTTCTTTTTTTTAATCTTTTTTTGAATTTATCTCTATGGTGTGTGTGTGTGTGTGTGTGTGTGTGTGTGTGTGTGTGTGTTTGTGTGTGTGTGTGTTTTGACCAAAGAGTCCATCAGATCCTCTGATCCCTGATCCTCTGCAAGAGTAACCAGTGTTCCTAAGCAGTGAGCCATCTCCCAGCCCCTTCTGCCTGCTCTAAACTCCACTTCATTGTTCATCTTGCCCAGACATGTGTTTAATTCCTATTCTTAGTGTTTGTTTTAATTCAGTGAGTTCCTATTCAATTTTCTCTTGTTTCTTCTATTTCCTCAACAAGATTAAGTGTATACTTTTGTTTTGCAAGTTTCTCATTGACGACGCTTGAATCATTGCTTTAAAATCCTTACTTATAATTCTGATAATGGTTTTCACTTGGTGCCATCACCAGGGAAGTGGTTTTTCTCCACTGCTTTTCATTTAGTTTAATGGTCATTGTGTGACGTGATTTCCATTTGACATCAATTGTCTAAGATTTCAGCAGTCCTGACACTGTGGGTACAGTGGCTGTTTATCCTTTATAAACTTTTGGTGGTGTTTTGTTTTTTCTGGATGTGCCTGATTGAATAAAAGGGATTATACCTCCAGTCCATACCCACAGGCATATTTTAGAGGGGTCAGGTAGAGTGGTTCTCAACCTTCCTAACGTAACCTTTCAATACAGCTCCACCAACTACAAAATTATTTCATTGCTACTTCATAATTATAATTTTGCTATAGTTATGAATTGTAATGTAAATGTCTGATATATGATATGTGACTCCTCTGCAA
Organism: Rattus norvegicus; assembly: GCF_021556685.1. NCBI lineage: Eukaryota > Metazoa > Chordata > Mammalia > Rodentia > Muridae > Rattus > Rattus norvegicus. The sequence goes on from NC_141555.1 coordinate 9,927,752, forward strand.
GGGCCATTTAAGCTACCAAAGGCATCTCAATCTAAGGGTTAAGCAGCCCTGATCTGGACTCAGTGGAATGCCCTTACCGACATAAATGTGTTGCCCCGTGTTGCTAGAGAGAAGTCTCCATCTCTTGAAGGCAAAGGATCTTCCAAGATCAGGCTTTTTCCTGGGTCCCTCTATAATAGTGGAGAAACTCTTGATGGTTATTGATGTATCAACTGACTCCAGACAGTTTTCTTTTACATCCTCGAAGATGAGGATTCTAAAAAGGGTCTGCTAGCCAAAAGCAGTGGCTGAAATTATCCCTAGCGATCTTTCCCTTTACCTAATGGCTCCTTGTCCCCACAAGGCCATCAGTAGATGTCTGAGAGCCTCCCAAGCTGCACCTTTCCAATCTACACTCTTTCTCTGTTCTGTTTCCTTCTGGAAGAGCACACATGCTAACCCTGAACTCATCTTGTCTTCTGTCAGCACTAACAACCTTGTCCTCTCTGCCAGCTTCACTTTCTGAGGCATGTTCTCACTTGTATGGACAAACAGATGGCACCGATTGCCTAGTCTATAATGACGCAGATTCTGTATGATTCTGCTTCAGAAGCTTGTAAATCCAAGATTAAGAGACCGTCAGTAGAGGAAGGAGTTCTTGTGGGATCTTGTCATCACAGAAGGAATCCAATGGTCTCGGAAGACAAGAGAAGGAGCCAAACTCCCTTTTATAATTTAACCTTTTTCCTCAATAGCATCATTAATTCATCTTTATTTATAGGTCACATCCCTCTTGACCTAATCAATTCTTCACAACTACATTCCTACCAGGGATTAATCTTCAGAAAATTACTTTTTGGAGAACACATTCATAACAGAGATGAGGGTGAATATTTGGATATCTGTAGTGGGGGTGGGCAATATTCTTCCCATGTCGTGTACCCTTAAGATCTCTAACTACCTCCTTCTCTACGGTAGCCTCACTGATGTGATTTCCGGGTGATTGATGAGGTACAGACACCATAGCTCATTGCCATATCCTGTCACCCGTATCAAGCTTGAAAAAGCAAGAGCCACCTGTGGGACAGAAAATATGAATAAACTTTATGGTATCTCTAAACTATAAACCCACAATTTAATCAAAACATTGTTTTAGACTCAGTTCTCTTATATTGATGTGGTTTAAATGTACAAGTCAATGGTCTTGCTTGTGATTGCATGTATAGGTTTATACTGTACATTAGCCATCTTCATTCTCACAAGTCACCTCCATTTCTACCTGCACACACACACACACACACACACACACACACACACACACAAACACACACACACACCCTGCTGCCCCCCTTCCTCTTCCTAAATGCCCCCTTTCACTTAATATCCCTTATTAAAATCTAAATTTTGCAATCGTCTGTTTGAGTCTGGCTTGTTTCAGTTAACATATTGTATTTTACACTTCCATCCATTTTTCTGAGAACAAAACCCTTTGCTCTTACACATAGATGAGAATAACATCAAAGTATATCACATTTTTTAGGCCATTCATCCAGTGATCAACAGCTAAGGTTATTCCAATGGCTTCTCTGTTGCACACAGTGTGGCAATCAGAAAGTGTGTGCAGGGGTCCTGGTTAGTATTTATTCTCAGTTTGACTCAACCTGTGAAGATGGATCCTCAGCTGAAGAATTGACTCCATCAGATTGGCCTTTGGCCACATCTGTAAGGAATTTTTTTTTTTTTTGATGGTTGATGTCAACGGGTCGAGCCCACTATGCACAGTGTAATCCCCGATGAAGGTGGCCCTGGGTTGTATGAGAAGGAGAGAAAGCTGAGAAGGTCATGGATAGCAATCTAGTACTCAGCATTTCTAAATTGTCTCTGATTCCTTCCCTGCCTCTAGAGTCCTGCATGAGTTTCCGCCCCAACTTCGCTCAGTAACAGACTGGTACCTAAAAGCCTAGAGTGAGACAAACTCTTTCCTCCTCAAGTTGATGGTTATTATGAGATTATTCTTCTTGTTGCCTGCTTGTTTTTCACTTTTTTGAAATTTGTCTCTGTTTATTGTTCTTAGAAAGATGATATTACAAATTTTCTAATGGGCTCGATGTCTCTCTCCATATCTCTCTCTGTCTCTGTCTCTCTGTCTCTGAATCCCTCTCTGTATTTGTGGGTTTGCTTGTGTATATGTGTATGTTTGTGTGTGTGTTTTTGTGTGCATGTGTGTGTGTTTGTGTGTGTATGTATGTGTGTGTTTGTGTGTTTTTGTATGTATGAATGTTTCTGTGTGTATGTGTGTATGTGTGTGTGTGTTTGTATGCGTGTATGTGTGTGTGTGTGTGTGTGTGTGTGTGTTTGTGTGTGTGGTTTCCAGGCTTAAAAATATCCCCAAGGCTGTAAATCTCAGCAGGTGCCTAGAGAAGGAAGATGAAGGGGAGAAAAGGGGGAAAAATCATGTCATTTTAGTTATCCCCACATAGTGGACCAAGAGCCAAATAATGGCAGAGGACTCATAAGACCAGAGAGAGAGTGAAACTCAAAGTGTGAAGGAAAATGTGCTTAAAACTAAGATAGAAGTGAGAAAAAGAAGACGGTGCATTTAGAGAAGTGGACAGATTTTTAAAAAGCAGCCATAACTTGTTAAGCTCTTTGTACATTTAAAAAAATATAATGTTAAAGTGAAAGGGAATTATTGGGAAGAGGGAAGGGATGTTCAGAGTGTAGTGGATACAGGGGAAGGTTTTGAAAAAAATCCTTTTGAAGATCTGAAGAACTATGTGACACAAACAATTAAAGTGCCCTGTAATTTAGAGGTAAATTCCATAATTACCTTCATCCAGGATTCTGTCTACCCATATTTCAAAAATAAAATTACCTCATGTATTTCATCCTCTTTTACTGCATTTGATCTAATAAATTTCGTGTAACCAGAAGTGCTGGTAAATTTTAAAGACTTTTAAAATATGACTAGTCGATATTGGGTTTGTCATGTTTATCCCGACTTTGGAAGCAGGTCCAGCAGCTAATTTTTATTCGCTCTTTGCAAAGAATCCATAATTCATGTAATTCATGATTGCCATTGACTTCAATACAAGGTATTTAATCCTGTCAAATTCCAGCTTTGTTTGAATAAAAATGGCCCTCCTCTAATTGTGCGTTTTGATAAAGCTAATTTTGGTGTGCTATCCAGTGGGCTGCCTCGGAGAGAGAGGCTAGCAATATTAATGATACGGAGTATGGCTTAAAGATAACCAAAGGAAAGATAGGAGCTGGGAAAATAACCACCAAGGATGTTGGTGACTAAGAAACCAAAGACTTTTTCAGAAAAAAAAAAAATGCATGAAAAGAGCTACTTGGGCAGATTATGACTCGAGTCATCAGAATATTTGGGTGGGGACTTTACTTTGGGTCTCCAGGAGGCTACATGAGAAGCTAAATCCTAGATGCTGTAAGTTTCTAAGCCTAACTAGGGAAGGAACTGGCCTGAGAGGGCTTCTATGACATAAGCAGGGCCTGGATGATGTCACAGAACACTGGGTGGAGTGTACACATCTCTTCCACTTGGGGGCGCTTGACTCCTTGAAGTTGGGTTGACTATCTTCCCAGCGGTGTGTGAAAGCCAGTTCAGCTCCTGAACCCTACAATTGTTCAACAGGATTTTGGTGCCTGACCGGTTTGAGAAGACAGAATCTGGACGACTAGGACATTTTCTTTCGCTAAATACGTTTATGAAGATAACTAGGATCCGTTAGCCCAGAATGCTAAAAGTTTTCCATCGTAACCGTATGTTCTAATGTCTTCCACCTTTGAGAACTGGGCAGATAGTCTAGGCTAGTCAGTCTCCGAAGTTTATTATGCTTTACTAACAATATCTAATTCATAATTATACTAAAATGACAAAGCTCCTCTCTGTGCCTGTGCATTTTAGGAGATATGTCTTTTTTGTTGTTGGTTTTCCTTTTTTTTTTGTTCTTGTTGTTCTGTTTTGTTGTTTTGGGTTTTTTTTGTTGTTGTTGTTGTTGTTGTTGTTTTCTCGGATTTGAGGACCGAGCGCAGGGCCTTGGGCTTGTTAGGCAAGTGCTCTAACACTGAGCTAAATCCCAACCCCAGGAGATATTCTTTCTAAATGGTTGTTGTTTCCTTGACAAAAGACTCTTGTTGCAGTCGAAGGTGCATCAGGTTCGTGGAATAAACCTGGAGCTGGATCAGGATGCACAATACAGAAAGACAGTGGACTGGTGTACTTTGTCTCTGGGCAGATACTTGTGGATGTTGCCACATAGCTCATATTTAGACGGTAGAAGAGGGATGTGGCTGCCCTTCTGGCTCCTTTCCTATCCTTTCTCTGTTCTGCTTGCTTAAAGTGGGGGACAGAGATACTTAAACCCACACTGACCTAGCCATTCAAGGAGAGGTTACTCAGAAGAGGCAAAGTGCCTCGGGCTGAACAAATGTGTCTGAATATGTTATTCTGAGCAGTAGAGAAGCATTTGCTCAGTTCCCTTTGAACTTTAGATTTGGATTTTTGAGACAGGGTTTTTCTGTGGGTAGCTTTGGCTATCCTGGAACTAACTATGTAGACCAGGCTGGCCTTGATCTCACAGAGGTCTGCCTCCCTCTGCCTCTTGAGTGCTGGAATTAAAGGTGTGCTCCATCATTGCCCACCCCTCTATGAACTTCTGATTATGACAGAATTAGATTCAAATTAGATGTTTACCATCGCCTTCCTTACCTGCTCCAAAGTTCTCTTAGATAAGAGCCTTGGTGCAGTGCCTTCCCCCACCCCTCGACCATAGTACTTTCTGGGAATCATATGACAGAGCACCAGCATTCTGTCTGGTTTAAGCAGGTGAACGCTGCAAACCCAGGGCATGGGCAAGTATGAAGCCTGAACACAGAACGATAGCCTCAAGACAGTGGGCCAATTGTGCCGTGGCCTACGACACTAGATCTACAGCCATGAAGAAGAGGATGCCTCTGAGGAGGATGAGCACACCATCCTTCCAGAAACAGAGGAGGAGGAGGCCTTCTACCCAGTCCCTGGGGAATATTGTGGGCTGCAGAATTTCTCACGGATAGGATAAGCCCATCACCCAATGGAAGGCCATCATTCTAAATCAACTGCCAACAAATCCCTCTCTCCATCTGGTCAAGTATGACAGAATTGTCTGTGTCTACAGACTGAAACGTCACAGCAATGAGAGGATTTTAAAGATTAAGGTCTTGCCTCACAAAATAGTGTTTCCTCAAGTGAAACACGCCCATCTCGCAAGTTCCATGGTTGGCCGAGCTGTGGAGCATAAATTTGAGGGCAAACATGGCCTTAAGGACAACTGGAGGGGGGTGGTCCTAGCCCAGGTGCCAATCATGAAGGCCTGGTTTTACATCACCTACGAGAAAGGTCCAGTACTATACATCTACCAGCTCCTGGACGATTACACAGAAGGTAACCTCCGTATCATTCCAGAGACTCCTCCAGCAGAGGTGAAGTCAGAAGATGACAGTGACATCTTAATAGGTCAATGTGTGCAGTACACTAGAGGTGATGGGTCCAAAAAGATGGGCAAGGTCATTTACCAAGTTCTAGCCAAGCCTTTCTTGTACTTCAGCAAGTTTGATGGTGACGTCCACATCTATGTCTATAATCTGGTGCAAAAGATCCGTTAAGGTGAAATTCACAAAGTGCGGGGGACGTAGAAGTGTAATTTATAGGATTGGGGGTAAAATGTTTTTTTTTATCTGTGTTTTAGATACCCAAGGGCCTTTGACAACACCAGTATCTTTTCCAGTGGAATTTGTTTTTGCTCTAAAAATTAAAATGTGCGATGTGACATGTTGTGTGTGAACACTTTGGTGGAGGAGATGGGCAGTGGTGGATGGAACATTGAGAGGAAGCTGGAAAGTTCAATGCTGAGAACAGTAAGATAATGTCACATAGGCTAAAACAAATAGGACTGAGCTGGTCTGGTCTTTAGGAAGAGAAAAGAACTGGAGATGAGGCTTAGAGGAGCAGGGATGGCACAGGAAAAAAAAAGATGGATGTTTAGGCAGCAATGGAGAGGGACCAGAGATAGAAAGACACTCTGAGGTGAAGTTTGAGGGAAAAACAGACAGTTGGGGAAAGAGTGGCAGGTAACAGGGAGGTGGTCTTGGAACTCAAGGGGAAACCCAATAAACTGATCCAAGCAGACTCAGAATCAGAGAAGATCAGGGTTTGTTTGACTAACGAAACCTAATGAAACCTGTTTCTCATCTGTAGATGTATTATTTTTAATTATGTGGGTAGGGGCAGGGCATGAATACAGGAGACCACAGAGACAGGAATAGTAAGGTCCCCTTGAGCTGGAATTAAAGGTGGTTGGGAGCCATTGGATATGAGCTACAAAAACCAAATCAAGGTCCTCTTTCAAAGCAGATGAGCTTTTGATCCAAGGGTCATCTCTCTAGGCCCCTAAAGTCATCGTCTTAAATAAATCCAACCTTCACATGCAGAGAACAGACCAGGATGAGGCTAAGAAAGATTAAATTGATGGTGATGTGGAAGAAAGACTAAAGAACACATGAGGGAGTAGAGGACACTGAGGGACAAAGGAAATCCAAGATGGAGTTCTCAAAAAGTGAAGCAGGAGACCCAGGAAAAGAGAAAGGGTCTAGAATTAGTTAAACTTGGGCTGCATCCATATTGGTCTCTTTGGGTCCTTAAGGAACAGCCAAGCAATCACTACAGAAGGTGATTGTGAGGTGGAGGCTTCCCTGGAGGGCATTTTGACAAGGATAACTCAAGAGTAGTGAATGCCCAACTACGTTTATATCTATCGATTCCTGAAAGTATCATGAAGCCCATTATTTTGTATGATCAGTAAAAAGTAATTTAAAACAGAAGATGAGGATGCCGTGAGCTTCTGTCTGGTGTTACGTAGATCCTCTGTTTAGATTCCCTGAGCACTGTTAGACTCTCTTCCATCCTGTAATATTTTTTGAGGTCTCTGCTCAATGCCCCTAGATGACCACAAAGTGCTGCTTCACTTACTTGTCTTGCCTGGCTGTCCTTCGACTGGATGGCTTCCTACACACCTGTGGGCCCTTTTACCCTATCTAGCCTCAGAAAGTTCCTGTCTTTTACTCACATGTAAGTTTATCCTCAGAAAACTCTTGAGCGTGCTTCCAATGCAGAGATGCTGAGATCTTTCCTATACCAGTGGCCGTGACTTTAAAATGCTTTGCGGTTCCTGACCATGTAGCTATCTCCTCCTGAGAGCCCCTTGTACTCCGTGGGGTCTCCCTGAGCCACATCTACACTCCAAAAGTGTCTTTGGGGGCAACCTTATTATGGACTCATTCATTGCTGTTTCTTCTCTCAAGAATAATTTTCTCAGTGCAGGATTTGAAAATACTTTCTATCGTTGATTAATTCTGCTATTTGGGTATTTTTTTTCTTTTTTGGAGCTGGGGACTGAACCCAGGGCCTTGCGCTTGTTAGGCAAGCGCTCTACCACTGAGCTAAATCCCCAACCCCTATTTGAGGTTTTTTTATACTGGTTGGTTTTCTGACAGTTTCATTGCTGCGAAAAGACACCATGACCAAGGCAACTTATTAGGGACAACATTTAATTAGGGCTGGCTTACAAGTTCAGAAGTTCAGTCTATTTTCATCAAGAGGGAGTGGAAATATAAGATACAGATGTCAGCGAGAAGTAGAACAAAGCAGTGTCTTCTATACACGACAGGACCACTATCCCTCAGCCCTAGCTGATAGGAAAGGGAGAGTCAGTTTTCTACAAAGATATAGCTGGTGATTAGGTGGCCAGGCTCCAGTGGCTTGCTCAATGCCCTTGAATTTATGGGCAGCATAATTGACTTGAGTGGGTTATTACAGAGGGCAGAAAGAGAGCTTGAAGTTGGGAGAAGGGATTAGGTGGGGATGGATCTGGGAGGAGTTAGGAAGTGAAGTGAGATTAAATTCTATCAATATATAATGCACGAAGTTATCAAGGAACTAATAAAAGTGGTTTATCTAAATACCATATCTGTACTGAACACATACAAACCATTTTTCTTGTCATCTCAAAAATAACAGTCCCTCATGATTTCATTTCGTTAAGTAGAAAAGTAATGCAGAGATTATTTAAAATGTAGGAGGATCTGGGGTGCTGGCAGAGGGGTAAAGCCAAGAGTGTGTTCACATATGCAAACACCAGTGCTTGTTATGGGAACAGGAGGATGACCGGGCCTTCCTGACAGTGAGCCTCACCTCAGATTCAGCAGGGGACCCTGTCACAAGGGAATAAAGTAGGTAGTGAAGGAGCAGAACACGCTCTACAGTCCCCCAGCCTCTGAACTTACATGTCTGTATGCACAAAGGTACAGACACACACATATAAATATGACTAGAGTATACAAGAGGCTTGCATAGGTTATATGCAAATGCAGTGTCCTTTTAGCCAAGAACCTATGGACTTTTAGATCATTGGTAGTCCTGGGCTAACACTCAGAGGACAGAATTTATCTCCTTATTGTGCAAATGAATCCTTTGTTGAGTGTGTCAATGACTCCACACAGTTCTCCTCCTCTAGGTTCCTCTGTATCACAGAGAATGATCTGGAAATACTGAAAAAATATAAACTAAAGGCTTTGTTGGGGTTTCTAGGCTTGCGTTAAAATCATATTTATCACATTTTATTAAATGGAAGGGAAATCTTCAGCTCCCAGCAACAATAGACTTAATCATGTTGGCTTCTGTTTTATCCCATTATGAATAGCAATTAATTGCACATCAATAGCTCCCCATGCTTTGAACTAAATCAGGATGAAGGGATATGTTTCTGTACAGATAAGTAACGCCAATGTGGTTAATCAAGTAGAAAGGGGGTAGGTATGATGCCTTTGGCTTATGTGACAGTGATGGACTGGATACATGTTATGCAAATAACCCTAACCTCTGAGAAATGAAATATAACTATAAAATATACTACCAAATGGGATGGACACTTACTACTTGATTTCTTTTAAAAGAAAGAAAAAAAAACATTCTTTAAGATTTTGAATAAGTGTGATCCTCAGAATTTCAAATATTTGAATGTGTTTGGTTTGCAGTTGGTGGATTGTTTTGAAAGGATTGGGAGGTGTGTTTTTTTTTAAAGAGATGTGTCAATGGGAGGTGGGGGCCTTGAGATTTCAAAAGACCACCAGGCTTCTCTCTCTCTCCATCACTCCCTCTCCCTCTCCCCCCCCAACCCCTCTTCCTCACTCCCTCCCTCTCTCCTTCCCTCTCTCTCTCTCTCTCTCTCTCTCTCTCTCTCTCTCGCTCTCTCTCTCCCTCCCTCCGTCCCTCTCTCTCTCTCGCTCTCTCTCTCCCTCCCTCCATCCCTCTCTCTCTCTCTCTCTCTCTCTCTCTCTCTCTCTCTCTCTCTCTCATCTAGGGAGCAGGATGTGACCTCTCAGGAACTACTCCAGCCATGCCTGCCTGCCAGCCTGCTGCCATGATGTCTACCTCGATGGTCCATGGAGTCACCCTCTGAAATTTTAAGATTGAATTTCAATGTTTCCTTTCATAAATTGGTTTGGTCATGGTGTCTCTACACAGCAGAAAAACAGTAACTAAGGCACACATCTTCCTGTTCATTTTACTAATACTTCTGTTTTTATTCCATTAAAGTTACCTGTTGTCCATTGAACAGTTTTATGAATAATTTTCAAGTTTAAAGACAAATAATGCCAAATAGGAGTGGCACTACTAGGAGGTTTGGCCTTTTTCGAGTGGCTGTGGCCTTGTTGGATTAGGTGTGTCACTGTTGTCATGGGCTTTAAGACCCTAACCCTAGCTATCTGGAAGCCAGTCTTGTAGCAGCCTTCAGAGGAAGATGTAGAACGCTCAGCTCCTCCTGCACCATGCCTGCCTAGATGCTACCATGCTCCTGCCTTGATGATAATAGACTGAACCTATGAACCTATAAGCCAACCCCAACTAAATGTCCTTGTAAGAATTGCATTGCTCATGGTTTCTTTTCATAGCAATAAAACCCTAAGAAATACATACATATATACATGTATACACACACACACACACACACACACACACACACACACACACACACACACACATATATATATATATATATATATATATATATGTTAACACACAAACACACACACACACACACACACACACACAATTTAAAGAGATTTTAGATCTAGCCAGGGTCCTGAAAGTTTCATTGGTCCATCTGATACACGTGTTCATGGAACATGTGTCTCTCTGTTTCTTGTTCTAGGAAGTATGTGGACAACATCTGCAGACTCGATTAATTTTGCTTTATTCTCCTCTTCAGCCTTAGAAATCTCAACTTACAGAGAGGGGAAGATGGGAACTTGGTTAGATAGCTCTTTTTCTCTGTGGGTAGCTTAAATCTCAAGTCACAAAGGGAAAATAAATATAACAAGAAATAATAATACATATCCAAACCGTGATCGGAAGTTCATATCCGTTCTGCTTAATGAAGGTCAACTTTGGAAATTGGAATCCACACTTAGATGAGACTTTTGAAAAATCCTAATTCTCAGGCAGGCTTAGCTATTTCTCTTTCCCTTAAAAGGAATACAACTAGAAAAAGACAGACGGTAGGTTGCTTTGGTCCACAAATCGAATCAGAACCATTTTATAATGAGCATAGAGGGACTCACCCCATGTTTACCAAAGAATAATGTAATATGGGGGCAGGGGAGACATCTAGAGAACAGTTGATATCTTATTGGTATTAAAAAAAATTCCTGAAGTCAAGAAATAATATTTGACAAGAGAAAAACTAGGTTTTCATTAGGCAGAACTGTTTTTAAAATAGCCTTCCTTTTAGTCATGGAAAGAGGGGTGTTGAGCAGGTCAGTCTGCAGACAACTAAAGTCATTCCCTACAAAAAATTAAGAATAATGTGGATTTTTAATGGACTTGAATAAAATTAGAAATTTTAGCTTTCAAAGGGGAAAAATTGTGTTCCAGAGAGAGACAAAGGAGTGTCCAAACTCATACTTGATACTTTCACTAAATCTACTGGTAATTCATGTGTTTGTTGGTATTAGGATTAAAACACAAGTTGGATTTCTCAACTTAAGAGTTTAACATGTGTGAATAGCTGCCAGTGAAAAGACTTGTCGTTGGATTTCTCAAAAGGCATGAAAAGCCACCGTGGGGTTACTGAATTTTGTTTCAAAGAAATTAGCTCCTTGTCTGCAGGAATGCAGGGCCTCAAAGGAAGGGCCTGAGACCTCCTAAGAGGTAGCGTCCAACAACTTAGGCCATGCCCACAAAGGGAAGTAGCCTTTCTCAGAAAATGGAGCTCGGAGAGCTAAAAATGAAGGTGACATATCGATCAAATCGCTGTAATAGAAGGACGGCAGCCAGTTCACAGAGCGAGGCAGCTGTCAGCGACTCGGCCAAGAACTAAGAGGATTTGAAAATATAATAACAACACAGAGTTCACAGAAGCCACTATAGACTCATGGGGTCTGCGAATTTAATCCCATGTACTTTGGGCAGAGAAATAATCCAAACCAGAGATCCCTCTTGCTCAACCCAACGGAACGCTGTGTCGTGCCGCGGATGTCCCATGTCAAGGACTAATCCTAGATGATGGAAGCCTGTGAGAACCCGAACTAGGTCATTTAAATGCTGACACCGGAAATGGCTCAAGTCTGCACCTTTATTGGAAGGAGAAAAAATAAGTCACACAGCACCGGAAGTAATCCTTGTCAGGGTCTGTGTGAGGTCGGAAGTGTACGGCGCCATGATCAATCAGTAAGCACTGCCAACAGGTCTCGGGTGAGCCCACACAAATGAGGAAATGATTTTTAAATTTAAACACATTTTCTAATAACTAGTAACTCTTAAGTATCCAGTTTTAGCACAAGTTTCCAGATTATGTGGTTTCTCAGACGGAAAAACGCCGCACAAGAAGTTGAGTTTGAAACTTCTGAGGTTCCCTCTACATGACAGCAAAATAAGAAAAGCATGGAGGTGGGGTGTTGTAAAACGAACTAGAGGAAATCTGTAAAACCAAGAAAGGAGAATTCAAAAGCCTTGTACAAGAAAGGCCAGCAACAGGGAATGGCTCGGAAGATCATCCTCGTTTTCAGAGTTTATAACAGTAAATTAACAAAGGCTGGTAGCAAAATTGCCACTTGTCCCTGTGGACAATCTCTGAACGTCCACACACACACACACACACACACACACACACACAGAGAGAGAGAGAGAGAGAGAGAGAGAGAGAGAGAGAGAGAGAGAGAGAGAGAGAGAGAGAGAGAGAGAGAAGGGGAGGGGAAGAGACAAGGGGTGGGGAGGGGAAGGGGGAGAGAGAGACAGAGACAGACACAGAAAGACAGACAGACATAGAGATATACACACAGACACACACATGCAGAGATATGCACAAAGACACACAGAGCCCATTTGAAGATTTACAGAAAGATAGCTATCAAAGGACCCGAATATTTGGTGCTAAATTATGTGAGCTTTGTGTAGAAATGAGTGCCAACCAAATTTTGTAAGTTCTACAGCCACGTGCATGTTTCCGCACCCCCTTAGCTGTGGGGGTATCACATACATAGCTGTCACCTCCTGCTTTCTTCATTTGTATTTTACTGTGAATCTCCCTTCTCCCCTGTTCAATGTGCCCAGCAGTTTCCCACTTGGAAAGACTTCACAATGCACTGTGTCGAGGGAGGCAGGGAAAACTATTTCAAAAGAGGTTTAGTGCTAGGGCAAACAGTACAAACAATGCATACTTCACCTCCAAAGGAGGGACTCAAAGAATACAGAGGCTCTGGCTTGTGCACAGAGCTAAGCTTACAAAGTTAGGGCCCACAGCATCACTGGGAACCAACCAGCAGCTCCCATTCAGCCCTCATTGCTAATGATTCATTCTCATCTCTTGAGACCAGAGGAAGAAGCATTTGGAAGATCCTCTCACTAAAAATGAACCTTGTATGGAAACTCTTATAAAACTTAAGAACAATTTTAAATAGGAAAGCACACACAGTAAAAAAAATAAATAAATGACTAAATAGCAGATTCAACAGCCTTCTCTGCAATACCATAATGTACACACACACACACACACACACACAAAAACACACACACAAACACACACACACACACACACACACAAACACACACACACACACACACCAGAAGAATAGACCTACATAAAGGATATATTTCTAGGTACAGATATCTGTTGGGAGGAGGTTGACGTTCTAACAAACTTCAGCCAAGGACTCCATTCAGAAGATTCTGAAGCTCAAGACATTGGTTTACTCCTAGGAGAAGATCACTATCTATCTCACAGAACCTTTATGGAAAACAAAGACAGATCAGCCTAGAATGAGTTAAACAGAAACCCTTTCAAGGCTATTGAAGAATTTTGGAAACAAACTCCACAGACAGTTAAGAGCATAGAAAGTGACCCATGACTGCAGTTTGTATAATACCACTGAACCTGGTGAAACATTTCCTACTCCCCTAGTAATCATAGAAGTGAGAGGGAACCAAGGCAACATGGGCAGCACACTTCAGTCTCCATACAAAGTGCACTTTGCAGGCTAACACCCACATGGCTAGACTGCAGTTCACCAATCCTGGTCATGAAGGCATTGAAAAACAGTAGACATCCTACCTGGTAGAGCCACTCTCTCTGTCCCTGCCTTCTGGAGGCTCTTTGGTCATTCCACACTTAACTCTCCACCATCCTGTTGACAAGTGTCTGGCCTTTATCTTTGACTTAGGAGTATATATTAGTCCTTTAGATCTCTCTCTCTCTCTCTCTCTCTCTCTCTCTCTCTCTCTCTCTCTCTGTGTGTGTGTGTGTGTGTGTGTGTGTGTAAATGCTATAAAGGTTAAAAAAAGAAAAAGTTTCTTGTTCCAGTAAAAATTTAAAATAAAGTTCTTTTTTTTAAAGTTTTATTTATTTATTCCATGTATGTGAGAACACTGTCACTGTCTTCAGACACACCACCAAAAGAGGGCATCAGATCACATTACAGATGGTTGTGAGCCACCATGTGGTTGCTGGGAATTGAACTCAGGCCCTCTGGAAGAACAGTCAGTGCTCTTAACCACTGAGCCATCTCTCCAGCCCTAAAATAAAGTTTCTTAAGAGAGCAGTTTAGCGTGGGAAGCAATAAAGATGCCCCATTTATGGATGAGCACTCAGTATCTTTTAACACCTGGGACTCGGGAAACATCTTGGACAAGGAGGTAGGAAGAGTGTAAGAATCAGAGGGTGGGGAGAAGGGCTGTGGTTTGCTTCCTTCAGGACATGACATGGCTGCTGCAATCTTGAGCTCACAGCAGCTGTGGTCACCTGCATAGGTCTATAAATGACCAACATCTAGACAGAATCCCTTACTGAGGAGGTTTTTGGGTGCTGTTGGCTGCTGGGGTAAAAGAATCATTCTTCTCTGAGGGTTTGGTGACTGGTAGAATTCCCACATTTCTGTAGATGGTCACACACCCATAAGTACATAATCAATGCTAATTGGGTGGTTATAGGTTGGGAAAGAGGATATGAATTTTGACGGACGATTATTGGCAGGGAATTTGGGAGATCAGAGGGTGAAATGGAAGAGTTTATGGCCATATTTCATTGTATACATCTATGAAATTCTCAAGGATAAAGACAATTTATTATTTAATACAAAATTTAGTCTTTTAGCTTTAGCTACATAATATAAGGCTGTATGACTCTAAAGAATTCAAATATTGAAAACAAATCAAACCAATTGAATGCCTTATGATTCAAGGAGCAAATTATACTTAGTTAATGTAATGTGCTTTTTCCCTCTTTTGGTCTCTTTCCATCTCTTGTCTCTCTGTCTCTCTGTCTATCTGTCTCTCTGTCTCTGTCTCTGTCTCTGTCTCTGTCTCTGTCTCTCTCTCTCTCTCTCTCTCTCTCACACACACACACACACACACGCAAATGTACACATACATTTTTTTTGTCAAGTTGTCAAAATTCATGACACAATCAAAATAAAGGAATAGAGGTTTATTTAGGGAACACAGTCAAATTCATTGAGTTCAGAGTGTCGTGCCAATGACCACATAGCAACAGTGTATTTATCTGTGGCACTAAGAGCCTGCATGAGCCCTCCTTATATTTGGGTGGATCAGGCAGCCAAGAGTTCGGTCCGAACCAGCCAGCTCCCTCCTTCTTGCCCCAGTGACCTACTTCTGCTAGGGCACAGCCTATAAGATTCCACCACCTTCCTAGACAGTGCCATCAGCTTGAGACAAAGTGTTCCCACAGCTGAGACTATGGTGAAATTTCACACCGAAGCCCTAATGACACTGGGCCAGGCAAGTGCCAAATGTTTTGTGAAAACAGTTTAATTTCAGTTCTGTAAACAAAACTGGGAGGAACCCTTTGATATGGATTGATTTAGTCTTTAGCTTACAGAGTGCACCCCCAAAATGCACAGTTTTCTATGCAGCAAGCATGGCGCTGAAAACAACACACTAATTAAAATAAAATGCTAAGAAATGGGATATATAGTAACAATTTCGATCGTCACTTTGAAAGGCTCTTTTATTTATATATTCCCTACTTGGTTTTTTTTACAAGGAAAGGAAATCGCAAGCCCTGACTATCCCATCAACCACGGTGTCATTCATCACAGTGTTATGGGGCTCCGATCTAGGGATTAATCACCAGGGTTTGACAACAAAATCCTTTGGCTCAATACATGAGGCTTTAGTGGAGAAAGTGAGGTTAAAAGTATGTAATGCCCTTTAGTGTCTTCTCTGCCAGTCTGCTGTATGCATGCCATGTTTTTGACTATTGTGGTTGGTGGTGGTGGTTGTTGTTTTTAATATGAAATGTGGAATGCTAGGGCAAGAGGCACGGATACGATATATCATTG